>NW_026057585.1:50228059-50528059 GCF_023721935.1 Panthera uncia
TATATATATATATATATATATATATATATGCACACACATATATATAATATAGTAGTGGCACAAATAAATTATGCACAATATGGTTGGATCTCAACTTCGGAATCAAAAGTTTTTTAAAAGCAAGTACATTAATTTTTTTGTAAAGCTAAAAACAAAAACTAAACATGGCTCATGAACACACACATGTGGTTTTAAAGTTTTTAAAATGCAAGTGAATTATGACAGCTGTTACTTCTGGGACAGAAGCAGAAAGATGAGTAAAACGGAGAAACACACACACAGGGAACAGGTGCACCTAACAACCTTAAGCCAGTTCTTAAGTTCAAGTAGTGGGTTCACAGATGTTTTTCGAAGTACACTTCATAACACATATAATATATACTGCTATTTATATAAAATATTGTATAATTTTAATGTTAAATTTAAAAACACTAATATATTAAGAATGTTAAGGGCACCTGGGTGGCTCAGTTGGTTGAGCATCCGACTTTTTTTTTTTTTTTTAACATTTATTTATTTTTGAGAGAGAGTGCAAGTGGGCGAGGGGCAGAGAGAGGTGGACACAGAACTTGAAGCAGTCTCCATTCAGGCTCTGAGCGGTCAGCACAGAGCCCGATGTAGGGCTCGAACTCATGAACCCTGAGATCACGACCTGAGGCAAAGTCAGACGCTTAACCAACTGAGCGTCCTGTGTCCGACTCTTGATATAGGCTCAGGTCATGATCTCATGAGATTGAGCCCCACATGGGTTCTAAACTGAGTGTGGAGCCTTCTTAAAATTCCTTCTCTTTTTCTCAAAACGAATAAACATTTAAAACTAAACTAGACTAAAATAAAATAAAATAAAAATTGTTAATGTTAAGTGAATATACACTTCATCTAATATTTGAGCTAGATACTGTGTGGAAAGCATTCCATTTATTACTCTCATTTCATCCCTACCACAGCCCTCTGATATGCAAAGCAGATAAAAGTAGAGTTCAAATTTATCGCTCTTTTACATGAGAAAACAGATTATACGAAACAAAATAACTCTCTCAAGGTCATACATCTAGTAAGTGATGGAACTAGAAACTAAATCCAGGTCTTTCTAATATCAGAGTCCAAGCTCTTAACCATTTCAACTAAAAACTAAACAGTTTACTCCTCCTTTCTGAGTGTAACTTTTTTCTGAGTGAAATCTGAGTGTAACTGCACTGTCTACAGCTGTTCGAACAACGGCCTTTCAATAGAACCGGCCCAGCGTTAAGTTTCAGTAAAAAGTTACTGTTTTCTGGTCACATCAATTAAAAATTCCTACCAGTCTCGGGGCGCCTGGGTGGCTCAGTCAGTTGAGTGTCTGACTTCAGCTCAGGTCATCATCTCGCAGTCTGTGAGTTCGAGCCCCACATTGGGCTCTGTGCTGACAGCTCAGAGCCTGGAGCCTGCTTCAGATTCTGTGTCTCCCTCTCTCTCTGCCCCTCCCCCATTCATGCTCTGTCTCTCTCTCTCTCTCTGTCAAAAATAAATAAACATTAAAAAAATTTTTAAATAATTATATATCTAAATGTTTTATCAAGCATTTTTATTCTATTCTTTTTCCACCTTTTCTCTTTCTTCTTTATTTTCCTTTCTCTTTCTCTGGATTTAGACTTTACTTTTTTGATTCTCTGTTTCATCTTCTTTTCGCCCCCTTCATTTTTCTCTTTTTCTGGGATCAGGCTCCTGCCCCCCTCCCCCACTTTTCCTTTCCCTACCCCACACCGCCAGATTTACTTGAACAAACAAATCAAAGCATTCCTGGTAAAAGGTCCAAACACTCCACCACTACAAGCAAGGAGGAGCTTTACAGAGGACTGACCAGTGGGACAGAGCAGCCAAAATGCAACAGCAGAGTGCATGCAACATACACCAAAAACACTTCCTGAAGTGACAGGACCTGGACAGTGTATGATCCCTTCTTAATATGAAAGTACTGGTAGGCTCAGGACAGACAACAAGAATTTAAAACACCCAGGGGTGCCTGGGTGGCTCAGTTGATTGGGCATCCGGCCTTAGCTCAGGTCATGATCTCATGGTTCATGGGTTCAAGCCCTGCATCAGGATCTGTACTGACAGCTCAGAGCCTAGAGCCTGCTTCAGGTTCTGTGTCTCCCTCTCTCTCTGCCCCTCCCCAACTTGCACTCTGTCTCTTTTTTAAAAAAAATTAAAATACTCAAAAGACAGAAACTTAGACAAAATGACAAAACAGAGGAATTCTCCCCAAAAGAAAGTTCAAGAAGAAATCACAGCCAGAAAATTGTTCAAAACAGATATAAACAATATATGTTGAAAAAGAATTTAGGATAAGTCATAAGACTAATAGCTGAGCTTGAAAGAAGCATAGAAGACACCAGAGAAACTTTTGCTGCAGAGATCAAAGACCTCAAAACTAGTCACAATGAATTAAAAAATGCTATAACTGAGATGCAAAATAAACTAAATACAGTGACAGTGAGGATGGAATAAGCAGAGGAGAGAATAGGTGAAATAGAAGATAACATGGAAAATAATGAAGCTGAAAATAAGAGGGAAAGGAAATTACTAGAGCACAAGGGGAGAATTAGAGAGCTGAGTGATCCCATGGAATGAAACAATATCCAAATCATATGAATTCCAAAAGAGTGGGAGAAAGAGGCTGTGGATTTATTTGAGCAAATTATAGCTGAGAACTTCCCTCATCTGGGGATGGAAACAGGCATCCAAGTCCAAGAGGCACAGAGAACTCCCTTCAAAATCAACAAACATAGGTCAAAACCATGACATATCATAGTGAAACTGGCAAAATACAAAGATAAACAGAGAATTCTGAAAGCAGCTAGGGACAAATGGGCCTTAACCTACAAGGGTAGACACATAAGGGTAGTAGCAGACCTGTCCACTGAAATGTGGCAGGCCAGAAGGGAGTGGCAGGAAATATTCAATGTGCTGAATGGGAAAAATATGCAACCAAGACTCCTTTATCCAGCAAGGCTGTCATTCAGAATAGAGAGACAAACGCTTCCCCAGACAAACAAAAACTAAAGGAGTTTGTGACCACTAAACAAGCCCTACAAGAGATCCTAAGGGGGACTCTGTGAGTGGAAAACAGCAAAGACTGTGAAGAACCAGAGACATCACAACAAACATGAAATCTACAGATAACACAATGGCAGTGAATTCATATCTTTCAATAATCACTCTGATGTAAATGGACTAAATGCCCCAATCAAAGGTATAGAGTATCAGAATGGATAAGAAAACAAGACCTGGGGTGCCTGGGTGGCTCAGTCAGTTAAGCGTCCGACTTCAGGTCAGGTCATGATCTCACAGTCTGTGAGTTCAAGCCCCGTGTCAGGCTCTGTGCTAACAGCTCAGAGCCTGGAGCCTGCTTCAGATTCTGTGTCTCCCTCTCTCTCTGCCCCTCCCCTGCTCATGCTCTGTCTCTCTCTGTCTCAAAAATAAATAGAAAAACATCAAAAATTTAAAAAAAACAAACAAACAAGACCCATCAATATGCTGCCTAAAAGAGACTAATTTTAAACTCAAGGACAACTGCAGATTGAAAGTGAGGGGATGGAGAACAATCTATCACACTAATGGACATCAAAAAAAGAAAGAAAAAAAGCTGCTGTAGTCGTACTTATATCAACAAGCTAGATTTTAAACCAAAGACTGTAACAAGGGATGAAGAAAGGCACTATATCATAATTAAGGGGTTTATCCATCAAGAAGAGCTAATAATTTTAAGTGTTTATGCCCCAATGTGTAAGCACCCAAATATGTAAGTCAATTAATCACAATCATAAATAAATGTATAGGTAACAATACCATGGTTGTAGGGGACTTAAATACTCTACTTATAGCAATGGACAGATCATCTAGGCAGAAAATCAATAAGGAAACAATGGCTCTGAGTGACACATTGGACTGGATGGACTTAACACATATATTCAGAACATTTCATCCTAAAGCAGCAGAATATACATTTTTCTTGAATGCACACAGAACATTCTCCAAAATAGATCACATACTGAGTCACGAAACAGCTCTCAACAGATAAGGAAAGGTAGAGATCATACCATGCATATTTTCATATCACAAAGCTATGAAACTTGAAATCAACCACAAGAAAAAATCTGGAAAGCCCCCAAATGCATGGAGGTTAAAGAACATCCTACTAAAGAATGAATGGGTTAAAAAGGAAGTGAAAGAAACATTTAAAAATACATGGAAGTAAATGAAAATGAAACATGACAGTCCAAATCCTTTAGGATGCAGCAAAGGCAATCCTAAGTGGAAAATACATTGCAATTCAGGCCTATCTCCAGAAGCAAAAACAGGTCCCAAACACATAGTCTAACCTTACACTTGAAGGACCTAGAAAAGGAGCAGTAAATAACACCCAAAGCCAGTAGAAAAAGGGATATGATAAAGATTAGAGCAGAAATAAACAAGATAGAATCCAAAAAAAAAGAGATCAATGAACAGATCAATGAAACTGAGAGCTGGTTTTTTGAAAGAATAAACAAAATTGATAACCCGCTAGCCAGACTTCTCAAAAAGAAAAGAGAGAGGACCTAACTAGATAAAATCACAAACGAAAGAGGAATGATCACAGCTAACACCATGAAATACAAACAATTATAAGAGAATACTATGAAAAATTATATGCCAACAAATGGGACAATCTGGAAGAAATGGACAAATTCCTAGACGTTCACACACTACCAAAACTCAAATGGGAAGAAATAGAAAATTTGAGTAGACCCATAACCAGTAAAGAAATTGAATCAATTATCAAAATCTCCCAACAAATAAGAGTCCTGGGCCAGATGGCTCCCCAGGGGGATTCTACCAGACATTTAAAACAGAGTTAATACCCATTGTTCTCAAACTGTTCCAAAAAATTGAAATGGAAGGAAAGTCTCCAAACTCATTCTATGAAGCCAGCATTACCTTGATTCCAAAACCAGACAAAGACCCCACTAAGAAGAATTACAGGCCAACATCCCTGATGAACCTGGGTGCAAAAATTTTCAACAAGATACTAGCAAATTGAATTCAACTCTACATTTAAAGAATTACTCACCATGATCAAGTGGGCTTTACTCCTGGGCTGCAGGGCTGGTTTAAAATTCACAAATCAATCAATGTGATACACCATTTTAATGGAAGAAAGGATGAGAATGATATGATCCTGTCAATAGATGCAGAAAAAGCATTTGACAAAATACAGCATCGTTTCTTGATAAAAAACCCTCAAGAAAGTTGGGATAGAAAGAACATACCTTAACATAATAAAATCCATATATGAAAGGCCCACAGCTAATATCATCCTCAATGGGGAAAACTGAGAGCTTCCCCCTGAGATCAGGAACAAGATAGGGATGTCCATTCTCACCATTCTTGTTCAACATAGTGTTGGAAGTCCTAGCCTCAGCAATCAGACAACAAAATGAAATAAAAGCATCCAAATTGTCAAATAAGAATCAAACTTTCACTTTTCTCAGATAACATAATACTCTACATGGAAAACCCAAAAGACTCCACCAAAAAACTAGTAGAGCTGATACAGGAATTCAGCAAAGTTGCAGCATATAAAATCAATGTACAGAAATTGGTTGCATTTCTATACACCAATAATGAAGCAGCAGAAAGAGATAAAAGTAATTGATCCCATTTATAATTGCACCAAGAACCGTAAAATACCTAGGAATAAACTTAACCAAAGAGTTAAAAGATCTGTATGCTGAAAACTATAGAAAGCTCATGAAAGAAATTGAAGAAGACACAAAGAAATGGAAAAACATTCCATGCTCATGGATTGGAAGAACAAATACTGTTAAAGTGTCGATACTACCCAAAGCAATCTACACATTCAATGCAATCCTTTTCAAAATACCACCAGCATTCTTCACAGAGCTAGAACAAACAATCCTAAAATTTGCATAGAACCACAAAAGACCCCCAAATAGCCGAAGTAATGTTGAAAAAGAAAACCAAAGCTGGAAGCATCACAATCCCAGACTTCAAGCTGTATTACAAAGCTGTGATCATCAAGACAGTATGGTAGTGACACAAAAACAGACACAGAGATCAATGGAAGAGAATAGAGAACCCAGAAATGGACCCACAAATATATGGCCAATGAATCTTTGACAAAGCAGGAAAGAGAAACCAATGGAAAAAAGACAGTTTCTTAGCAAATGGTGCTGGGAGAACTGTACAGCAATATGCAGAAGAGTGAAAGTGGACCACTTTCTTACACCAAACACAAAAATATATTCAAAATGGATGAAAGACCTAAATGTGTGACAGGAAACCCTTAAAATCCTACAGGATAAAAGAGGCAGCAACCTCTTTGACCTAGGCTGCAGCAACTTCTTATTTGACATGTCTCTGAAGACAAGGGAAATAAAAGCAAACATGAACTGTTGGGACCTTCTGCACAGCAAAGGAAACAATCAACAAAACTAAAAGGCAACCAGTGGAATGGGAGAAGGTATTTGCAAATGATATATCTGCCAAATAGTTAATATCCAAAATCTATAAAGAACTTACCAAACTCAATACCCAGAAAAACAAATAACCCAGTAAAGAAACAGGCAGACAACATGAACAGACATCTTTCGAAAGAAGACATCCAAATGGCTAACAAACACATGAAAAGATGCTCCACATCACTCATCATCAGGGAAATACAAATCAAAACCACAATGAAATACCACATTACACCAGTCAGAATGGCTAAAATGAACAACTCAGGAAACAACAGATATTGGCAAGGATGTGGATAAAGGGGAACCCTTCTGCACTGTTGGTGAGAATGCAAACTAGTGCAGCCACTCTGGAAAATAGTATGGAGGTTCCTCAAAAAGTTAAAAATAGAACTACCCTATGATCCAGAAATTGCACTACTAGGAATTTATTCAAAGGATACAAAAATGCTGATTCGAAGGATCACATGCACCCCGATGTTTATAGCAGCACTATCAACAATAACCAAATTACGGAAAGAGCCCAAATGTCCATCAACTGATGAATGGATTAAGATGTGGTATATAGAGGCGCCTGGGTGGCTCAGTTGGTTGAGCGTCCAACTTCAGCTCAGGTTGTGACCTCACACTCCATGAGTTCGAGCCCCAAGTCAGGCTCTGTGCTGACAGCTCAGAGCCTGGAGCCCGCTTCAGATTCTGTGTCTCCCCCTCTCTCTGCCCCTCCCCTGCTCATGCTCTGTCTCTCTCTGTCTCAAAAATAAATAAAAACATTAAAAAAATTTTTTAAAAGATGTGGTATATATACACAGTGAAATACTACTTGGTGATGCAAAAGAATGAAATCTTGCCATTTGCAACAATGTGGATGTAACTGGAGGGTTTTATGCTAAATGAAATAAGTCAGTCAGAGAAAGAGATATATGATTTCACTCATATGTGGAATTTGAGAAACTCAACATATGAACATAGGGGAAGGGAAGGAAAAATAAGATAAAAACAGAGAGGGAGGCAAACCATAAGAGACTCTTAACTACAAAGAACAAACTGAGGGTTGCTGGAGGGGGTGGTGGGTTAAATGCGTGACAGGCATTAAGGAGGGCACTTTTCAGGATGAGCACTGGGTGTCATACATAAGAGATGAATCACTGGGTTCTACTCCTGAAGCCAAGACTACGCTGTATGTTAACTAACTTGAAAGTAAATAAATAAATAAATAATCTAAAAATAGTAGTAAAGATCATAGATTTTGGAAATAAATACAACTGGGTTTGAATTCTGAATCTGCCACTTAATAGCTTTATGATTTTTTTCCCTCCCCACCCCTATCCAGTAGGTTTATTATTTTGATCAAGAGGTTTAACATCTCTGAATCAAATTTTTAAATCTATAAAATAAAAACTGAATGAGACAATGTATGTGAAATTCAGTAGACCATTTGATAGACAATAAAGTTAATAAATGGGAATTCAACAATTAAATAATAGATGCCAGTAATCTACTTTCAATTTTTCACACTTATAAAGTATATTGTTACATTTACATCATTATTTCTAATTCTTTGTGGATTTCTATGATTAATTCCCAAATATAAATTCTTGGAAGTGGAATTGTGGGTCAAAGGTTATATATTTTTTGAGGTAAATTGTAAGTTACCATCCTGACAATTTACATTTGCACCAGCAGAGCATAGGTATACATGTGTCTCTGTTCCTTTCTCCAACTTGCCAATACAAGGGAGAGAGTTATATTTTGTTGGTTTAATGAATACGCCTTTGATAAGTTTGTTGATATTAAAAATATAATTAATGGTTATTTGTAGGTATTATTTTGCAAATGAACAGTTTATATGCAACACATATTTTTTCTCCCAGTATGGCGTTTGTCTTTTTTTCAAGATTTGTAAGATTTTTAAGATACTCTGTGTTTACACATGTTAGGTAGTTTTCCAAGTGCAATATATTTTAAATTTTTGTTATGATGTTTTTGACATGCAGAAGTTTTAAATATGAAGTCAGGTCTGACAATCTTTTACTCTAAATATTATGTTTTTGCATGCATAGCAGGCAAAAAATTTTAAGATGCTATACTAAGGGATGTGTTTAAAATTGTGGTCTTTAATAGGAGGAAAGGATTTATAGAGAAAAAGTCTAGGATTTAATAATCGAAATGCTTGAGAGTATGTATTTTCGTATTACTATAAAATCTGGTGCAGGTAGCCATTTTGAATTATGTTGTGTGGCCTTTGTGCGGATAGTGAGAAGGCTAAGGGGCACAGAAACCGAAAGGAAGTTTTGGGTTATCTGCCTTTTGCTAGGCACTATGCTTGGCACTTCAGACTGTTAAATCATTTAATTCTCAGATTGGCCCATGAGATCATTAATCTCCTAATTTTACCATTTCCATTTATTTGACAAATATTTGTTGAGCACAGTATCTGTTTTTAGACTTCCTCTTGTAGAAAGTGAAAAATAAATCCAAACTAATTTATGCACAAAGAGAATTTATTTAATCATGTAAGCTGACAAGGTCTAGCAGTGGCTCGAGCATCAGTGGTAGATTCACCCTGGGCTCAGATGATACCACCAATATCCAATCTTTCAGTTTGTTTCCTTTGGATTGACTCCATTCTCAGGCTATTTGTGGTGGCCCCCAAAGCCCACAACAGATAGGAGAAGAGAGAGAATCTGCTTTCCTGGAGGTTCGATGTCTCAGAATTGAACTTTCTGGGTTCTAATTGACTTCACCTGAGTCATATGTCCCTTCCTGAGCCAGTCACTGTGGTTAGAGAGTTGTGGCCAGTGGTCTCATTGGTATTGCATAGATAAAGTGCTCCTCCCTTGGGACCACAGGGTTGAATAAGTTCTTCTAAAGTGCCTGTGCAGAGGGAGCAGCATGAACAAAGACACAGAGATAAGAAAAACCTGGAACATCTGAAAAACTTACATTAACTGATAAGGTTGTTACTTTGTGTACCATAGGTTGGCTGAGACAAAGCTATAAAGGGAATCAGAACTCAGTTCAACATAGACAAGACTCAGATGATATAAGGTTTCATATTCTATGTTGTATAATTTTGACTGTATTCTGAGGGCATTGTCAAGCCCAGGAAAGGAATGAAGGGAGGAAAAGAAAAACAGGAAAGAATTCTAGGGTACAATAATATTTGAGGAGTGAGCAGAGGAATAGAGGAAAGTAATAAGGAAATTGGCAGTAAGGCAGGAGAAGTAGGAGAGAGTGGGATCATTGAAGCCAAGGGATGAGAATGTTTCAAAAAACCAGAATTAGAAGTGTCGAATTCAGAACAAAGATCAAATAACAGGGTCTGAAAGATGTCTGTTGGGTTTGCAAATGAAAAAGATGGGATTAAGGGGTGATTAAGGGACCAAAGAGCTTACTATCTGGAAGGAAGAGACTAATGGACTAAAGGGATAAGAGATTGTGTGATCAGAGATCTATCAGAGCTCAAGATTAAAGAGTTACAGTTTTAGAGGATAAAGAAGTAAAGATAGCTTTAATTTGGTAGGTGAATGAGTTTAGAGGCAAAACTTTTGCCTTCATGGATTTAATATGGAAAGGAAGACTGACATTCCTAAATTGGTAAAAGTGGGAAATGACTGGAAATTTGTTAGTAAGTAGGTGTGGAGAGATGGTTGGCATGAATCTCATAAGAGGAGGCCTCTCCTAAGAAAGAGGAATAATAAAGATATAAAAGGGACAATAGGGAGGCTGAAGAATAGTGACATGTCTCTCAGACCTCATGGTTTTTGTGGGGCAAGAAAGGAAATGCTCCCTTCTCTAGAGAGGACAGAAGATGGGGATGGGGAATTTCAGGCTTTTCACCATTTCAAAATGGGTAAATAAAAATTTGGATACTTTCAAAACCAAATAGAGTGGGTTGTAGGAAAGAATTTATAATAAAGAATCTTTTGCTCAAAGAAAATTCTGACCTTTGCCCTGGCTTCTAGGGGGTAATCTTTGAGTCCTAGGGGTGTTGTGCCTGATAGAATTTCTTTGTTTGCTTAGGGGCCTTGGGTCATACTGAATAGTCTAACAGTGTGATTTAGTGTGGAGGCCTGGCCACACCCATTTAGTCTTAAGGTGGGGGCTGGCCACTGCAGAAAGGTCAACAATGTGACTTAAGGTGGGTGCTTTGGGTCAAATGGAAACTGAGATTAACCATGCAGGGCAATCAATCAGTCAAACATCCCTATATGATGAAGCCCCACTAAAAACTCTGGACACGAAGCTTAGGTAAGCTTCCCTGGTTGACAATACTTCATATGTATTGTCATATATCCATACTGGAAGAGTAACCTGTCCTGACTCCATAGGAGGAGACAACAGAAGCTCTGCATTTAGTCCTTCTCCTGAACTCTGTCCTATGCACTTTTTCCCTTGGCTGACTCTAATCTGTATAGTTTCCCTGTGTCCTGAATATAATAGCTTTCATGATCTCATTCAGTAATTACTTGTTGAATTTAACTGAAAGAATCCATTTCAATTGTTTGATGTACATCTTACCAAATGTTTTCTATTAAAGAGAAAATATTTTGCATTATATTAATAGTTACTAATTGTATGTTGCAGACATAATGTAAATTCTTTGAGTTTTATCATTTCTAAAACTGAAGATAATACCTTTCCCATAGATAGTAATTAAAGATTACAGATTAATAAGACAAAGAATGAAATGAGATATGTTATTAAAAATTTCTAGTGTAGTATCTCGCACATAGCATGCATCCCATAAATGTTAACTGAAATAATGGTAATGTTCTAAGAATTTTATATAAGATTCATGCTTTATAAATTTTATTGATCATAAACTGGTGAGTAGTTAACATTTCTGAATTCAATTCTTTATTTAAGAAGCTAATGTCACCTTTGTGCAAATTTGTGAGGTGAAAGCATTATAATAATCTTAGACAAATCTCTGCAATCAACTAGATTCTAGTTACTGATTCCCTACAAATCATTATACTTGAATGTATAGGGTTTTATAATATGATAGAATTAAACCACTTTGTACTTTTTATTATTGTATTTGTCATATTTTAAATATGTGAAATAAGTTGATTCCAGTGTTTTCATGCACTGACTATAAAGAAAAATTTCTAGCCAAATTTTGATCACTATATAGCAACAAGCACATTTTTTTGCAAAATTTCTCCCATTGCCACTAGTATGGACTTGTTTTGTGATGTTAATGCTGTTTTTAAAAACTTTTTCTGTTTTGCTTTGCATGATAAAGTAAATTCCTTAAATGCTTACTAACATAACTCTTGACTAACTGTTTAATTAATGTAGAAGTGTTCCACCATTATTGATCAAATCAAGAATATTTTAAAGTTAGTCATTTTTTTTCCCCAAAACCAGACAAAGTACCCACTGAAAAGGAGAATTACAGGTCAGTATCCCTGATGAACATGGATGCAAAAATTCTCAACAAGTTACTAGCAAATCAAATTCAACAGTACATTAAAAGAATTAATCAAGTGGGATTTTTTCCTGGGCTGTAGGGTTGGTTCAATATTCACAAATCAAATAAATCAATGTGATATACCACATTAATAAAAGAAAGGATAAGAACCATATGATACTGTCAATAGATGCAGAAAAAGCATTTGACAAAATATAACATCTTTCTTGATAAAAATCCTCAACTAAGTGGGGATAGATGGAACATACCTCAACATCATAAAGGCCATTTATGAAAGTCCCACAGCTAATATCATCCTCAATGGGGAAAAATTGAGAACCTTTCCCCTACAGTCAGAAACAAGTTAAGGATGACCAGTTTTACCATCACTGTTTAATACAGTATTGTAAGTGTTAGTCTCAGCAATCAGACAACAAAAAGAAATAAAAAGCATCCAAATTGGCAAGGAAGAAGTCAAACTTTCACTATCTGCAGACAACATGGTACTCTGTAGAAAACCCAAAAGACTCCACCAGAAAATTGCTAGAACTAATACATGAATTCAGCAATGTTGCAGGATATAAAACCAATGTGCAGAAATATGTTGCATTTCTACATACCAATAATGAAGCGGCAGAAAAATAAATCAAGGAATTAATCCCATTTGTAATTGCACCAAAAATAATAAGATACCTAGGAATAAACCTAACTAAAGAGGTAAAAGATCTATTCTCTAAACATATAGACCACTTAATGAAAGATATTGAAGAGGATGCAAAGAAATGGAAAAATACTCCATGTTCATGGATTGGAAGAACAAGCATTGTTAAACTACCTATACTACCCAAAGCAATCTACACACGAAATACAACCCCTATCAAAAAACCACGAGCATTTTTCATAGAGCTATGAAAAACAATCCTAAAATTTGTATGGAATCACAAAAGACCCCAAATAGCCAAAGCAATCCTGAAAAAGAAAAACAAAACTGGAGGCATTCCGATTCCAGATTTCAAGCTATATTACAAAGCTGTAGTCATCAAGACAGTATGGTACTAGCATAAAAATAGACACATAGATCAGTGGAACAGGATAGAAAATGCAGAAGTGGGCCCACATCTATATGTCAACTCATCTTTGACAAAGCAGGAAAGAATATCCAATGGAAAAAAGACCATCTCTTCAATTAACGGTGTTGGAAAAACAGGACAGCAACATGCAAAAGAATGAACGTGGACCACTTTCTTACACCATCCACAAAAATACATTCAAAATGGCTGAAAGACCTACATGTGAGACAGAAAACCATCAAAATCCTAGAGGAGAACATAGGCAGCAACCTCTTTGACCTAGGCCGCAGCAACTTCTTACTAGAGAGATCACTGAAGGTAGGGAAAACAAAAACAAACATGAACTGTTGGGACCTCATCAAGATAAAAAGCTTCTGTACAGCAAAGGAAATAATCAGCAAGACTAAAAGACAGCCTACAGAATGGGAGAAGATATTTTCAAGTGACATATCTGAAAAAGGGTTAGTATCCAAAAATCTATAAAATAATTATCAAACTTGACACCCCCCAAAAAATAACCCAGTTAAGAAATGGACAGAAGACATAGACACTTTTCAAAGAAGTCATCCAGATGGCTAACAGACACATGAAAAGATACTCAATATCACTCATCATCAGGGAAATCCAAGTCAAAACTATGATGAAATACCACCTCACACCTGTCAGAATGGCCAAAATTAACAACACAAGAAACAACAGGTGTTGGCGAGGATGCTGAGAAAGGGGAACCCTCTTGCACTGTTGGTGGGAATGCAAACTAGTGCAGCCACTCTGAAGAACAGTATGGAAACCAAAGTAAAAATAGAAAGTATAACTAGAACTACCCTATGATCTAGCAATTGCACTATTAAGTATTTACCCAAAGGATATAAAAATATAGATTCGATGGAGTACCATGTACCCCAATATTTATGGCAGCATTATCAACAATAGCCATACTATGGAGAGAGAGAGCCCAAATGTCCATTGAATGGATAAAGAAGATATGGTGTGTGTATATATGTATATATATGTATATACATATACATATATATGTATATGTATATATATATATGTATATATATATACGTATATATACATATATATATGTATATATATATACGTATATATACATATATACGTATATATATATACGTATATATACATATATACACACACACACATATATATGTATATATGTGTGTGTATGTATGTATACATATATATATATATGTGTGTATGTATATATATGTGTGTATGTATGTATATATATATATACATACACACACACATATATATAATGGAATATTACCCATCAAAAAGAATGAAATCTTGCCATTTGCAATGCCATGGATGGAGCTAGGGTGTATTATGCTAAGCGAAATAAGTCAATCAGAGAAAGACAAATACCATATGATTTCACTCATATGTGGAATTTAAGAAACAAAACAGATGAACATATGAGAAGGGGGAGAAAAAAAGAGAAGAGAGGGAAAACAAACCACAAGGGACTCTTAAAGATAGAGAACAAACTGAGAGTTGATGGAGGAGAGGTGAGTGGGGAATGGGCTAAATGGGTGATGGACATTAAGGAGGGCACTTGTTGTGATGAGCACTGGGTGTCTATGTAAGTGATGATTCACTGAATTTTACTCCTGAAACCAATATTGCACCATATATTAACTAAAATTTAAATGAAAAAAAAAGGGGGGGAAATAAAGTCATTTGTTTTAAAGTTATGATTCTATGGTATGTGTGTGTGAATGGTGTATGTATGGGGGTGGGTGGTGGGGTGTCCAAACCTGCTATCCAACTTATAAAATACAAGGGTGAAGTGTGATCTTACTAATCACATGGGTAGTTTCTTGATTTTAGGAATAAGAATGTTTTGTTTTTTAATGCCATAAGTAATGATAGCAGCCTTTCACAAATGTTCAAATACAGGCTGTTGACTTCACTCAGACCTGCAAGCTGTATGGAAGAAGTTTTAAGCTTCTTTTCAGAATTCTGTGTTTCCAGGAAAGTAAAAAAAGAAGAAACAAAAAAAGAAAAGAAAAGCCACTACTCCCAATCCTTTTATACTTGATCTTTTCTGTAACTTCTTTCTCCTTCTGATCTTTCAGCATAATTGTTTCTATCTCCGTGATATTTGGTGAGTCACGTTCACTTTTAGTGACGTAAGTATGTGGGTGAAACCTCTCTCTGGAGAGAGAAAGCTGACCTTTTCAAGGTATGGAGAGTTCTGGAAACTTTCCATGGACACAGGATGTTTTGTAATAGGGCTGGAGGTGACTGGGTGGGGAGAAAATGACTATCAGAACCAGAAGAGAAAGAAAGAAGAACAGGCAGAGGTATTGACAGACTGGAAATTAAAATTTGTGTAGTGATGGGAAATGAAATAGGAAAGACATAGTTTTATTAAATCTTAGGCTCTTTTTGTCCTCCCAGTTGGTGGAACTATCTCCAGCCGCATCTGGTTGGGGAAAGAGATTGAGCAAATGCACAAAGGGGCATGTATAAAGCAGGGCTGGAGGGTTGCTCCCACCAGGGTTTCTCAGGTGAGTCTGGGATGGAGGTGGGAGGCCAGTCTGGGGCTCTTCCAGGTTTTTTGAAAACAACCTCTGCCTCTTCTATGCTTACTTTTAAGGATCTTCCTCTTTCCCCCCCTAGTTTTGACTTCCCTTTAGAAGAAAAGCATAGAGCCTTTGAGTTGGTGTGCTTATTTTCTAGCTGCCCACCCCCCCTCCACCAGAGCAGGCCAAGGGAGTAGAGTTACCACCTGGAAGGTGACCCTGGGGAGGGGGTGAGAGGGAGTGGGATGGGGTGGGCACAAGGTGTGAGCTGGCTTGAGGGGGCCTAACTGGTGCATTTCAAACTGGCCAGACAGAACCAACCTGGAATGGGCTGGTAGGAGTTGATCACTCTTGCAATAATTGTGGAATTTGGAGATTCCTCCAATTGTTATCTGATCGGTTGCTCACAATACTCCCCAGAGTCTATACATCATACTTTTAAAACTTCCTTGGTGTATTTCCTTCAAAGCTTCCTATCCATCCTCAAGTTGGTGACAGGCAAATTTTAGTAAAGTTTCAAAATGAAGAGTAAATTCTCTCTCCCTCTCTCATAACAAAAAGGAGACAAGAATAAACAATAAACATTAAATTTTTTGAAAAAACAAAAAGGAGACAAGAAAATGTGTGGTATATAGATCTAAGCACATGGGCCAGGTTTAATAGTTAAATCTTCTGATAGTGAATTTTAAACTTAGTACTCATAATTTGTGGGCTGTATTAGTTTACCAGGGCTGCCATAACAAAATGCCACAGGGGCCCCTGGGTGGCTCAGTCATTAAGTGTCTGACTTCGGCTCAGGTCATGATCTTGCAGTTCCTGAGTTTGAGCCCTGCATCGGGCTCTGTGCTGACAGCTCAGAGTCTGGACCCTGCTTTGGATTCTGTATCTTCTTCTCTCTCTGTCCCTCCCCCATTTGTGCGCATGCTCGCTCTCTCTCTCTCTCAAAAATAAATAACCATTTTAAAAGTTTTTAAAATGTCACAGACTGGGAGGCTTAACCAACAGAAATTTATTTCTCATAGCTCTGGAGGCTGGAAGGTCAAGATCAAGGTGCCTACAGGGTTCGTTTCTTCTTGGGCCTCTTTCTTTGGCTTGGGAATGGCTGCCTTGATGTGTCCTCACATGGACTTTCCTCTGTACATGATGTCTGTGTCCTTATCTCTTCTTCTTACATGACACAAGTCAAATGGATTAAGTCCCAGTCTAATGACCCCATTTTTGCTTAGTTACCTCTTAAAATAAAGGCCCTGTTTCCAAAAACAGCCACATTCTGAGGTACTGGGAAATAGTGCTTCCACCTAGGAATTTTGGTGAGACATAATTCAGCCCATAATATGGGCTATTTATTGATATTTTAGACTTAAAGAAAAGGATTTCCTGGTGTCCATACTTGGAATAGGAGGTGGAGAAATTCAGGCTGTTATCTCATTAAGTAAAATGTAATATTGAACAGTGAGTGCTTACTATGTGCTCAATACAGTGTTTAGTGAATGTGTAAGATAAAAGTGTAAGACAGAGGCCTTGTTTTCAAGGAGTAAATGTTTGAACTGATGAAACCAGATAATGGAAGTAAATTTTAATTTAAGCCTCCATTTTCTAGATAATTACTCAGTCCTGTCTTTGGTTGATGAGTTGGAGCCTCTTTTGGTTTTCTTGAGCTCTTCCTTTAATAGGAGACATTTGGAACTTGATGATGAAGACTGCTTAGCAGAGCCTATTATGTTGGTAGTTATTAAATTGGGGGTTTTTGTGTGTTTTCTTTTTGAGTTTTTTTTAGTCCCAAAGGTGCTGTTAAAAATGAAGTAGTGCTCTTCAAAGTAACTTTTTAGTTTGATGTCATTATTCTTAGTGTGACTCAGCCTCTGATGTGCTTATAACATTGGCCCTACAACCTTGAAATTGTTCATTATGCAGCCAAGTCTTCACAGTGAGATCCGTGGGAGATTTACTGCAAGAGTGACTGGGAATTTCGTTCTGCCCTAGTTGGCAAGTTCTCTGTTTCATTGTGTTCTTTTGCAAAAACTGTCATTATTGAGCCAGTAATTAAGAACATAAATCCAAGTTTCCTTTGAAAATAATTTTACTGAATTTAGATTTGACAAGAGCCACATTTTATAACCATTTGCTCAACTTTGTGTTTCATCCTGCAGTAAATCATCCCGAATCAACATCATCTATTACAGATAAACTGGGATTACTCCCCATAAAATGATATTGTCAGAGACATCTCCAAATTAAATTGGAGTTTTCAGATCTCAGTTAGGTGTAAAATTCTTTGCCTGGTGCTGAGATTCAGAAGTGGGTAAGCATTGTTTTAGATGAGTTTCAACACATTGCAGAAGTGATCTGTCAAAGAGTGAATTTCTGTAGTGCAGTGTACCAAATTCTGTGGTGAAAGACAAAGTACTTATAGGAGCACATGTGAGGAAGAGACTATCACCAAGACAAGGCATGTGAGGATATCAAGGCAAGTTTCACCAAAGAGGTAGCTTTCATACTAGGATCTGATAAAGAATAGTCTTTTGAGTGGAAGACATGAGGAGAGAACATTGCCAGGGAAAGGAAACGCATGAGGGAAAAACATGCTTGGGGAAAAGGCAGGATGTGTCCAGGGAATAGGAGTTGTAGAGTTTGGCAGAAGATCAGATGTGGTGGGAGATTAATTCCAAAGGTTGCTTGAGCCAAAGCCTGGACTGCCTTTTTTGAAACATCTCATATGTCATCTAAAAAGAGCTTGCATGCTATTCTGCAGGTAATGGGGAGCTAGTTAAGGTTTGTGGAGCTGGACTTGGTCAACAATTCAGTATCATCAAAAATACAGTTCTTATGACTGTGAAAAATCAGTATTTGAGGGATAAAGAGGAAGATTGGGACAGAAAAATTTAGGGGCTGTATAGTGCAGTAATCACCTGGAAGGAAGAGTGAAATCTGAAGGCCTGGGGAAGACAATGACAGTGAAATAAAAGCAAGAATCAGAAAAGTCTTGTCCAGTTGGGATCAATGTTGCCTCATGGTTCATAAAATCTTGTGAGAGACTACTGACCTGTTCTACCCCCAAGATTCTGTGAGTTAGGCTTCTGTGACCACATAAGATCCCTACATTCCAGAAGAGAGCATTTCCTCACAAGTGTAAGTACATATAAGAACACTTCAGATGTATCTGTATATATTTAAGAAGTGAGATCATCTCTCCCAACCCAATTAATGTGTTGGTTGAAAGGGGGATGATTAGATCTATTTCCTTGAGTACAAACTAATTTTGCATTTTTGATGAGTCTCTAGTATGGAGACATAGTAATGTTTATCAGGGTTTTTCCCTAAATACTTACCATATTTTTAAGGCTTACACTTGTGCTTTATAGGAAAGTGAGCTTTAGTTTCTTCTCACTGAACTCAGAATAAGAATTTAATAGAAAATTGAGAACAAAACTATGAAAAAATTAGAGAAAGAAAGGAAACAAGATAATCATATGATACAATACAGAAGATACTGAATTGCTGGATTAAAACAGAAGATACAGAATAGCCAGATTAAAATAGAAGATACTGAATTGCTGAATAAAGTCTTGTTGTTTACCAAGACCCAAGGGGTTAGTGTAGGTAAAATTAAAGAAGTATACTGTGGAAGAAGCAAGCGGGCAATTAGACATATGGAGACCATTGGTGATTGCATGATGGCAGGTATGGCAGAAAAAAAATGAAATGGTATGGAGATGGAGAATATGGATTTTGCAGGATTTATAAGTATCTCACACATCTTATCCCTAATAGGTAAGTGCCTCATTACTTGTATCTACTTATTTTATTTACCAAACACTTATATGTCACTTATATTCATTCAATTGGACCTTGTAACAGTCCCATGAAGTAGGTATTTGCATTACTTCCATTTTACCAATTGGGCGACACAGAGAAGTTAAGCAATTAACCTACAGTCACACAGCTTATAAGTAGCAGAGCCAAGGATTCAAACCCAGGCAGTCTGACTCCAGAGTTTATGTTCTTAACCAAAATACTATGCTGCCTTTCTAAGCTTGAAGGTGGGAGAAAAAGTAATATTTTTTAATGCTATGGGTTGATCTAGAAGAACCTCAACAAGATTTGGACAATTATTTATGCAAACTCATAAATGTAAATGCTAGCTAAAACTGTCATAACATTTATAGTTGTCCATTTCCATTATGGCTGATGGCTAATTCATTCAGATTTTTAGGCAATAGGGATAAAAAGATGAATTAGACATGGTTCCTGCTTTCAAAAAACACATAGCCTAGAGGAGGAATAAAATAAGGATATCAAATGGTTTAATAGAGAGTGATAAGTACTTGGATAGCAGTATATATAGGATATGATGTGAGCACAGACATTGGACATTTAAATCAGTGTACCAGAGAAGGCTTCCCTGCAGAGGTGTTATTTGTTTGGGTCTTGAAGGATGAATAGAACTTAGAAATATAGGAAATGGAAGAACAACATGGTAGATAGAGGAAACAGCAAGAGCCAAGCAACAAGTAAAAGAGGATACAACACATTGGAGGCACTGTTCATTAGGTGCCACAGTCCATTAGGACTGGGGTATCAAGTATATATGAGGAAGGAGCAGATGGGGTTAAAGACTTAGAGGCCAAACTATGATTCGCACATGATATATCAAGGAGCTTGACCCTTTGTCCTGAAAGCAGTAGGGATAGATTGAAGCTTTCATCAGGGAGAGGTGTGTGTGTGTGTGTGTGTATGTGTGTGTGTGTTTTCTTGAGAAAATAAGGCAGACAAATGTGAAGGATAGAATGGAGGATAGAATGGATCAAATGTATAGACATATTTTGAAAACTATGGCAATAATCCAGGCATCAAATGATGGAACCCTAAACCGAGGCAGTAGCAATGTGAATGGATAAGAGAAGAAAAACTGAGAGGATATGTAGGATGTAGGATATACAAGATAAAGTGATTGTGTATGTTTAGGGAGGGGATAAGAAGGAGTTTTCCAGAAGAGTGGTGACCAAATCCTGTTTTGGGGAATAGCTGCATTAGAATGGCTTTAAAAAACAGATTCCGCACCTTCAGCTCCATAAATTCTGACTTAGCAGGACTGGGGTGACAACTGGAAATCTGGATTCCTTGGAAGTTTCTGAATTCATTTGTCATTGAGAAGGATTGAGAACCATTACAATGCCTAAGTTTATGGGCTGGGTGCCTAAGAGATAACTAATGTGATAATAAAGGTTGGAAGAGACTTTTGACTGAAGAAGAGGAAAGGTGTGGACAAGTTTGCTTTTAGATTAATTTGGGTTACCTGTAGGAAATCTGGGTTGAGCTAGGAACATAGGTTTGGAACTCGAAAGAGAGATTTTTGTGTGAAAATAGATGGTGGTAGATGAAGCCAGGAGTTTGGGTGGTCATCCTGAAGAAAATATGGAATAATGAAAAAGATGGCCTGAGCCCTTAGAAACATTAGTATTTAAGGAGTGATCTGAGGAAGAAGGAATCTTCAGAGAGAGTAAGAAGATGTGACTGTTGTCATAGGAACCAAGGGAGGGCAGAATTTCCATAGAAAGGAGTGGCTAACATTAACAAGAGTTGTAGACATTCAAATAAGGTAAATAGGAGCAGAAAAGTGCCCACTTATTTATAAGATGGTGACCCTGGTGACCAGAGCAGATATAGTATAGAAGGAAGCCAAATGATGGTAAATTAAGAAGGAAAAGAGATGTAAGTATAGATGAGCATTTTAAGAAATTTGTCAATAAGGGAAGATGAGAGAGAATAACAGCTAGTAGGGTTAGGAGAAGAATTTTTTTTTAAAAAACCAGAAGAGGTGTGAGCATGCTAAGGAGAAGCAACTGGTAAAAAAAAGAGAATGACAGATACTAGAGAGAGGCTACACCAATGGAAATAATTCTTTTAGGACAGAGGTAATAGAGTCTAGAGTACACTGGGAGGGGTTAACTTTGAAAAGGAGAGACAACAATTCCATTAAAATTAAAATACAAGTGAGATGGGAATGGACGCAGATAAGATTTTGGCATGAGAGAGAGAAGTTGAAGTTCTTACTTGATGGTCTCTGTTTTCTTAGTGATACAGGAGAGCCCATCTGCCTTGCCCAGGAAGGTAATATCTATCAGGTCCAACTTCCTCAGTAAATTTGATGGAGTACCTAGCACCATATCTCTCTTGTAATACAGCTAGGTAGCCAAATGAAGAAATGAACAAATAAATGTATGCCATCAAATGATAATATATGCTCACAGAAATAGAATTCATGAAGTAGAATATGTGCCCATAGAAAAAGAAGTATGAAGTAGAAGTATGAAGCCAATATTCTGGAAATGAAATGAAAGTGCAAATGATTGAATCAAGAAAGGACTGAAACTTGGAAGGTCATATCGAGGAACATATGATGCAGAATTTAGCATTAAAGGATTAGTTTTTAGTTTATGCAAAGCAGTTGGGATACACTGTCATATTAGACCTGCCTGATACAGCTAAGCCCTTGGTACCCTTGGTATAATGATGAAAGTAAGCAAGTTAGTCTAAAGTGTTTCCTCACCTCCACTTTATCCCAGGGCGATTTAGCCATTAGAAACCCTGCCAAAGACTTATGAAAACATTTGCAAACTGAAAAAAAAGGATAGGCTTCAAAATATGAAAATAAAACTACAAAACTGAAATTAATAACATTCTGTCAACTTCATTAACTTCAAATTTAGTATTCATAAAACTGTCATTGACCCTTAAAAATAATTTGTTAATTAGATTTTCTCACTTCAAAACAAAAAAACTCATAGTTGGCTAAGCGTCCAACTTCGGCGCAGGTCATGATCTCACGGTTTGTCAGTTCGAGCCCCGCATTGGGCTCTGTGCTGACAGCTCAGAGCCTGGAGCCCGCTTCAGATTCTGTGTCTCCCTCTCTCTCTGTCCCTCCCCTACTCATGCTCTTTCTCTCTCTCTCTCTCTCAAAAATAATTAAACATTAAAAATACCTCATGATATGCACAGTGATTTGCCAGGAATCATATCATAGCTAAATAATTGATAATTTTAAATAAACAACATAATTCCTTCAAATTACAGCTGTGTGTGTGTGTGTGTGTGTGTGTGTGTGTGTGTGTGTGTGTGTAAAATGTGATGATATGGTGCATCCTAAAATGTCTGTTGTGATGTTGAAGATGTGTGGAAAGTGAGAGGTGTAGGACATCTTACTCTTTAAAAATACCTGCTTTCTGTTCCCTCTCACAAGGAAGCCGTGTGTCTCAATTGTCCCTTGTGTCATTTATACCTTCCCCAAATTGGGAAACCCATTCACTTCAATATGCTGGTTCCTACAGTTAGGAAAGCCTTTCTTTCCCTGATTGAGAAATAGAAATCTTTTGTCTCCAATAAAAGAAATTTTGGAGAGAAATATGGGAGCCTTCTCCACCCCACCTTGAACTCATATTATGCATAAGAAAAACACAGAAACTAAAATTCCTTTAGTTGCTTTTAGGATATATGAGAGGATTGGTTCCTGGATCACAAAAGACAACACATAGCATCCAGATAATCTAAAATGTCTGCCAAAATCTGTCCCTTACTCTTCAATAGGAGACCCAGAAAGTCCAAGGTACTCATCATTGTGCTAACACCCTTGCCTGCACATCCCATCTCCAACTTGCAACTTCAAGTTATGATGTTTGTAACAAGGCAAACAATCTGCCTTGCAGCCCCATGGCTCAGAAGAGTCCAAGAGTAGAAAAGATAGTTAAGAGAAATCAAGTACTAAATAATGTGAGCTTTTGGCATAGAATCCTTAATCCTTGGCTTTTCATGTATTATTGTCTTTGTGTCTTTGTGAGATATTGATTGAATAATATGCAATATGGGAGAAATAGCGTAGACATTTTTGAGCCAGAAAGAACCTTAGTGTTGACATTGATGTGTCTTAGAAATATTGATGAATTCAGTACTTCCTATGAACCATACAACTTCTACATTTAAATGCCACTGGAACCCATTCAATTCACTGAGCAAAAATATAGTGGGAGCTTTGGGTTAATACTCTGATTCTTGCCTCTACTCAGCTCCTCCTAGTTATTTGTGTTGCATTGGAAAGGTATTTTGTGTCCTGATGTCTAACATTCAGGTCCCCAAGCCTAATATGGACTGCCTGACCCCAGATGTAATTTTCAGCAATATTAATTGACTAGAGAATATTTATTATTACGGCAGTAGGACCCAACCAGCTTGACAGCTGCTCCTTCTGTGTGACTGATTGCCTTCTAAGTGCTGTATTAACAGTCTTGGATCATTGACCAATTTAATTTGAATGCAATTAATTATACAAATGTGAGCTCTTCACATTTACTTTCATTAAAATTATATCACAACAAAAAGAAAATAGATATAAATCAAGCCACATGTCCTTGCTTCAAGTATGAGTCAATTCTGGTTCAATTTCCCTTTATCATACATTTAAAAATTCCTAAGGTTCACACACATCTGGGAGTTCTGATCATGTGACCTTTTTGTCTAAAAAACTTGGGTACCCCTACAGTTCCATGACCTACTCCATGATCTCTACAGTTCTATTTTGTACCCCAAACAGAAATGTAAATGTGGGTCTCTTATGCCTAAATATTCAATTATATGTTTAAATTTTAATTGTTTTGGAGATTTTTTCTTTTTTCTCCTTTTTAAATAGGAATTTACTGACTGAAAATGGCAGAAAAAATCTTAGAGAAGTTAGATATTCTGGATGAGCAGGCAAAGATGCTCTTGGCCAGAAGAGCAAAGGTTTGTAAATAAAAGCTAAAATAAAATTTAATCATTAAAATGTTATTTCAAATGTGAATGATTATCTTTATTTTTTAGTTAATGATGCAGTAGTATGGAGTTGTAAACTAATTTGTAAAAAGCAAATCATTATATTCAAAAAGTCATCTAGGTAAGTGTATACTATAAAGAATTAATTAGATATACAAGGTAACTTCTGGATAGCTGCCACATTATATTAGGATATAATGTATCTAAGGTGATTAAGATAAAAAATCAAATAAGCAGCCAAATAGTAAATGTGACTACTTCTATAGTTCTCATTAATATGTTAAACATATAAAAAGTTATTTAATTGGTTTATTAAAAGGAAGAAAATATTTGGTATAGTTACCAAATTAAAAGTAAAGGTCATAAAAATTAAATAACATGAGACTTTTATAAAATTCAATATAAAATGTTAATAAAGAATATAATTTTCAAAAACTAGATTTTTAGCACATATGAGCAATTTAATTTGGTTACACAAAGACTTGCAAAATAATTTAACAATGTGGATAAATGAGGCACGAAGAGCATAGAGTCTCAGAAATCAAGGAAGACAGCACAAAGAGGAACTCTGAAGTGACTGAACATATTTGTGAACCTGAAAATGAAAACGTTAATGTTTGAATAATAATCTTTCTCTTTTTTTCATAACTGTCTCCTTTTATTAAAAAAAAAAGAGAAATATTGGGAAAACCAATAAATTCTTTCTGTCATTGCTACCCAAATTTTGAAATAGCAAACCAGGAGTAACTTACTAATGCAACCATATTAGACTTAAGCACCCCAAAGTTCACTCCTTTTTAATTTTCTTGTTTAAAATGAAATGTATTTTAGAAAATATAATCAGAGATAAATCTTTGTAATTTGTCCTGAAATTCCCTTTTATATGAATTTTAAGTTATGATTAGTAATAATAATTCTTACCTTTTTTACTAGGGTCTTCTTTTGTGTAAACCATTTCCATAAATATTCTCATTTTGTGTTACTATGTCTAGTTCATGTGTTACTAATAGAGGATTTTCTGGAAATTCTTTTTAAGTATATACAATCAAATTTAAATTTTTTCTTAATTTTATTTATTATTTTTATTTATTATTTTTATTTTAGAGAGAGAGAGCATGAGCGGGGGTGGGGCAGAGAGAGAGAGAGAGAGAGAGAGAGAGAGAGAGAATCTTAGGCAGGCTCCTTGCTGAGCATGGAGCCTAATGTGGGCTCAATCCCATGACCCTAGGAGCAGTTTTACATATATACATATTTATATATATAAATTATGCTTAAAGGAAATTACATAAAGAAAAATTGTCTTTGGCCTCCTCAACTGCTGCCTTGAGACAAATAAAATTTAGCACTTTGGGTTTATCCGTCCATATCTTATTTTGTGCTGTTACAAAGATATACAAATATTATCTATGTATGCATAAACCCATTTATCTTTACATATACTCAAAATATAAATATACAGGTACACATACACATACATACACCTACATACATTTACGAAGGTGAATTATCTCTATTTTCTTTTTTAACGACCACGAAATGAGATGAAAATATATAAATCACTTTGGTAATTGCTTCTTTATTTTTTTAACTTTTATATTTTGAAATTAATACAAGTCATAGGAAGTTGCAGAGGTACTACAGAGTCCCATGTCCCTTTCACCCAGTTGCCCCCAGTAGTGACATCTTATATGGGTAGTGTACAATATCAAAACCAGTATGAATCCCAGCCCATATTAACACTGGCATATTACCATTAACCAGACTACAGATTTCATTTAGTTTTCACCATTTTTAAACCTGCCTTCATTTGTGTGTATAGGTTTATCAATTTTATCTCATAAGAGATTTGTGTAATCACTACCACAATCAAGATACAGCACATACCCATCACCATGAAAGAACTCCCTCATGTTATTTTTCTGTATTTGTATCCATATCCGCACTTCATTCCCCATCTATCCCTGGCAATGGCTAATCTGTTCTCCAATCTTTAAAATTCAGTAATTTTGAGAATGTTATACAAATGGAACCATTCAGTATGTGAATTTTGAGATTGACTTTTCACTAAGCATAATGCCCTTGAGGCCCTGTTAAGATTTTGCATGAATCAATAGCCTTATTATTATAAATAATATATAAATTTTGTTGCTGAGTAGTATGCCATTATATGAATACACAGAGTTTCAACCACTCACCCATTGAAGGATGTTTGGGTTTTTTTCAGTATTTTGCTTTTAAAAATAAAGCTGCTTTAAAAAAAAGATTAAAGAGAGCTGCTGTGAATATTTGTGTACAGGTTTTTGTGTGAGCGTAAGTTTTCATTTCTCTGGGGTAAATGCCCAAGAGTGTAATTGTTGGTGCAATTTCCATCTCTTAAACACAACAAAGTCAAGGCCACGAGGTTTGATGTGAGTTCCCCCTCACTGCTTCTCAGCCAGGAAACTACCTTCAATAAGCAAGCTGAGCCATCATGGGATTTACCTCATTTGTTTCCCTTTTCTCAGGGATTATGGTTCCCCCTCTGCCTGTTCTCTAATGCCTGATTACAGTTGTTTTCGTATGTTTTGTCTGGGTTTCTAGTTGTTTACAGCAGGAGGGCAATTCCTGTAGCGCTTAATCCTTTCCTGGCAGAAGCAGAAGTTCCTATCCTTTGACTTGCTGTCAAATTTTTCACCACTTTATTCCTCTGGGCAATGCTGAGATAATTTTTTAGAAAAGATTTCTGGCTCCTTAACTAACTTGTTAGCTATATCCTTTTCCCTCTTCAGTCCATCTATATAAATATTTGAACAAAGTCTTTTGATTGCTTTCTTCACTTCATTTCTGGCTTACGCAACTAGACAAATGTTGGAGTGATTCACCACGTGCATGGGGACAGCAAGAGCAGCAGGTTAGAGATCAACTTGCTCTCCTTCCAATAACTCTATGTATCAGTGTTTTCTTTGTGTAATATATAGGTCACTCTTAAATTCTGAATTTTAGAATTAGGAGGGAGCCTTCATGATCATCTAGTCCAACATCCTATCATTTCATCAATAGGAAAAGAGTAGCTCAGGTCACACAGCAATGGTATAAAAAATGTTGGTACACAGGCCCCCCAGCTTTTAATCTGTAATATTTTGCTATTAGTGACTGGCACATAAATTCTGTGTGAATGCATAAAGTGAGACTAATTTCATCCTTTCCATACAGGATTTTTCCTATATGAAAAGTGCTCATTTTTTTTTCAGTGTTGTACTTTGGATTTATTGCAGAAAAACAGACTTCAGAGTCAAGTAAAGAAAAAGACTTTGGTTACACCACTGACATTTGATTTTCAGTTGGAATTTGAAGAGGCTATTGCTCCATCCACATCTAAGAACGTATCCAGGAGCACAGAAGACAGGTCATTTGGTATTAAAAAACCAAAAAGGTAACCATCCTAACTACCTCAAACTTTCAGTTGGACGGTTTTTTTTGTTTGTTTTGTTATTTTTTTTTTAACGTTTATTTATTTTTGAGACAGAGAGAGACAGAGCATGAACAGGGGAGGGGCAGAGAGAGAGGGAGACACAGAATCGGAAGCAGGCTCCAGGCTCTGAGCCATCAGCCCAGAGCCCGACGCGGGGCTCAAACTCACAGACCGCGAGATCGTGACCTGAGCCGAAGTCGGCCGCTTAACCGACTGAGCCACCCAGGCTCCCCTCAGTTGGACGTTTTAAAGCATTACTGTAGATTTGTTTTAGATTATGTAATCTGTATTAAATGTAAGCTTTGTCAAACATAGGCATGTTTCATAGTGCTTATGAGTTACACCATACTTATTCAGCATTCTGAATAAATTAGTTTATAAAATATTTATTGTAGTTTATTATTACAGGTGGTTATTAGATAGTAATTACAATTCTGGATTTTTAAAGGAAGACTTGTCTTGAATTCTATTACATTGCCCCAGATTAATGTCAGGATTTATTTCAAATTTTAGACCAATAGACTGCCAAAAGAAGTCTACCTAGAAAACTAAGTAAGGCAGTTTCTCTATGTACTTATAAGAGATAGCCTGAATATGTCATAGTTGGTCTTTCACTGGCATTGTGGACATGCATAATGCTATATAATTTTTCTAGGCATCATAAATGTAGAGGAGAGCCCAGACAAAAGAAATAATAAGATGTAGAATCAATAGAACTTCTATCGTACCTTGATGGTAGTGTGGACACTGTTCTTACCTCATTTATTCTGTGTAAACATTCAGTGTGTTCAGTGCAGTTTTATAGATGAGAAGCCCATCTCGGTGGGGTTAGATAACTTACCCAAGGTCACACAGGTGAGTGGCTCAAACTGGATTTAAACTCTAGCGGTTCGATTTCAGACTTGTGCTCTTTATCACTCATGCAACTGGATGAATGTTGGATGGCAAATTTATCACTGCCCCATTCTGAATGTAGAATGGCTTGCAGCTTTCGGGCTTGGTTACTAAGTGCATTATGACATTTTGTACTTAGGTAGAGAATATATGATGAAACACAGATTGGGGTAGAGAAGAGGATTACAGTGATAAGGTCTGAGTTTCATTTTGGATATATTAAGTTTTAGATGTCTGTGGGGCATTGAGGAGGGGGCATTCTTCTTCTAGGAAGCAATCCATTCTTGGCAAGAAGTCCTTTTTAGCTGTAACAGAATGATTGCTTAAGTAACAGAGCATAAGGCAGAACGTTTCTGTCCTCATATCAACAATGATATCCTGGTTATATGGGTTATATTGGATAAACTCAGTTCCTCTGTATCTGGAGATACAGTTCCTGGACTTGTAAGTTTTGTTAATTATAATTCAGGATGCCAGTCTCCACCAGTGCTCTTAAACCTCACTCCTACACTGAATTGTGATCGCAGATACACTTCACACAGCTGATTCCTGTGAACACTAATGACAGAGATGCACTGCTCTAGCCCAGTAGGTCTCAAACATGGAGGGCTCCTTAAAACACAGAGTGCTGGACTGCACCTGCAGAGTTTTTGATTTAATATTTTTGATTCAGTAGGTCTGGGTGGGGCCTGACAATTTGTACTTCTAATAAGTTTCCAGGTAATGCTGGTGTTGCTGGTCCAGGGACCATCCTTTGAGTCTCTGCTCTAGCTTATGTCCTGCTGATCTAGCTGCCCATCACCAACATCTGTTCATTCCAGTTTTCTTCCATAGTTTGCTGAATATCATAGTGCCTCTCAGCCCGGTGCTGTGATCACCTAATTGATGTAAACCTTCCCAGGTTTATTTGTAGCTGTGCTTTGCCTTCAGACTAGTAGTTTTCAACCCACGTGCACATTAGTATTACTTGGGGAGCTTTAAAATAATTGGATTCTACTTTAATTAGTTTGGAGTAGACCCCAGGCATTACTATTTTTAAGATTCCCCAAAAGATTCTTACATAAAACTAAGAATGAGAACTATTCAAATTCTTAGGGCTTTTTTTCTCAGTTACTCCCAGAGACATGTGTCCCATGTAACTATCAGTTCAGGATTTCAGCATTTTTCTGGGATAAATGGGAACCGATAAAATATTAAAGATATCTTTCAGTTAATCTGTGTATAGTCTCTAAGATTTCTCATTAAACACCAAATATACTCTTCTCTGCAACTTTTCATAAATGGACCTTTTACAAAAGAGTCAATTCATTTTAGCAAAACTCCCTTTTAAAAATTACCTGGAATAAAGATAAAGTGGGGCACCTGGGTGGCTCAGTTGTTTGTGTGCAACTCTTGGTGTCAGGTCAGGTTATGATCCTGAGATTCATGGGATCAAGCACCCAGTGCTGACAGTGCAAGACCTCTGTGCTGACAGTGCAAGACCGCCTTTGGATTCTCTCTCTCCCTCTCTCTCTCTGCCCCTCCCCCAGTGGTGAGTGAGCACTCTTTCTCTTTCTCTCTCTCCTTTAAAAAAAATAAAGGAAAGACAAAGTGATTTCTCTATTACTTAAGCATTTAGTGCTGCGTTATCAGTTGAAAATGGCAATTTTACCACTTATAAAGTGGTAAGAAATAGAAAACAAGTTAGGAATAAGGAGGTTGATTAAGGGTATTTAAATTGTCACTGAAAGTTAGCTCAGTAAATAATTCAAGGCTACTGAAGTTACAAAAAATAATATTTTTCTTTTTTTTAACGTTTATTTATTTATTTTGAGAGAGAGAGCAAAAGCAGGGGAGGGGCAGAGAGAGAGGGAGAAAGAGAATCCCAAGCAGGATTCTCTCAGTGTGGAAGCTGATACAGGGTTCAAACTCAAAAATGGTGAGATCATGACCTGAGCCAAAATCAAGAGTTAGACAGTTAACTGACAGAGCCATTTAGGCTCCCCAAAAATATTTTCCTTTAGATTAATAGATTAATAGGGGCTATTCATTAGAAGAATTATTGTCCTAAAAATAAATCTATAATGAGACCTGTCAAAAGAATATTCCTTTTAGAAATAGTTTTATGACAATAGGATAAACTTGCATACAGAAAAGATAGTTAAATATTAATGAAGGATTCTCTTGCAGCCTATAGTGAAATTTAATTGGCCACATTCCTTCTTCCTTTAGTTCAATATGCATGTCTTATACTCTGTGTGACATTAGACTGGCACAGAGATTAAGAGGATGAGGTTTATAGGCCAGTTGCCAGGTTTGTATCTTAGCTTTACTTACTACTAATTGTGACCTTGGACAAGTTACATAACCTTTTGTGTCTCAGTATCCTCATATTTACAGTGTGGATAATAATAGTATGTATTCCATAGGGTTGTTTTGCAAATTAAATGTATTGACATGTGTGAAGAGTTTAAAATTCCCCAACATACAATAGTCACTCAGAAAAAAACAAAACAAGAACAAAACCCAGCAATAAAAATATAAACTGTATTAAACATAAGGGAAGGGAAGGAAAAATAAGATAAAAACAGAGAGGCAAACCATAAGAGACTCTTAAATACAGAGAACAAACCAAGGATTTCTGGAGGGGTATTGGGTGGGGGATGGGCACTTGTGATGAGCATTGGATGTTATATATTAATGATGAATCACTGGGTTCTACTCCCAAAACCAATACTGAAATAAATAAATAAATAAGCTGTATTTTTGAAATATGCAATCATATATTCTAATCATTAAAAATAAGATAGTAAATGAGATACACAAGCCATGTTTACATATGGCAATAATTTCTAAAATCTTAGGTAAAGTATGACTTATGGGTAAGTAGGGTAGGGTGGCCTGGGAACAGGAAGGATAGAGAAGATGGAGGCTTTTATGTGAGTGGACGCAGAGATTCATGCCTCATTCCTGCTGCCCACACCATTTCTCAGTTATGTAAGCACAGGCTCCTTCAAGGCCCCAGGAGGATCCTGGGAAGGTAACAACGTCAACTCCAGCTCTCTATGGGGAGAGGTTCGCTACTAGGCTGAACACTGCCTCTTCTCTGTAGCTGGAAGAGGACTCATTATTGCTCATACCTAGAGGAACCTGACATTCTAGAGCAGGGCCTCTTTACAGTAACTGCCCACATGAGAGTTTTTGGAAAATATGCTGAACCCTGCCTAGAGATCTTGATTTAACTATGGGTGGGGGGGTAGGGGGGAAGTCTGGACATCGGTGTTTTTTCAGAGCACCCTAGATGATTCTAGTATACATCTAAAAATTTAAGAAACATTTCTAGAGACCTCTTCATTTGTCACTCCTTTAATCAAGAGACCCTCTTATGACAGCTTGTTTGCCACTGATACTCTTCAAAAGAATCTTATCTGTCACTGACTGATATTACCTGAGTCTCAAATAGCCTCACCTTTATATGTGCTGAGGGAACTCACACTCATTGAAATGAGAGGTTGAAGAGAAATCCCTCATTTAAGGGGACTCATATGAAGGAGGGAGATAAAGACAATCAAAACAAGTGACTCATGATGAGGTAGATAATGGAAGAAACAGAAGAAAACTTAGGAGAATATGTATCTTTTAAAATTTTTTTTTTCAACGTTTTTTATTTATTTTTGGGACAGAGAGAGACAGAGCATGAACAGGGGAGGGGCAGAGAGAGAGGGAGACACAGAATCGGAAACAGGCTCCAGGCTCCGAGCCATCAGCCCAGAGCCTGATGCGGGGCTCGAACTCACGGACCGCGAGATCGTGACCTAGCTGAAGTCGGACGCTTAACCGACTACGCCACCCAGGTGCCCCAGGAGAATATGTATCTTAAGGACAGAAATAATCAGGGAAAAGGGATTTAAAAATATTTCTGGATCAAAAATTGAGTAGGAAAATAAAAATAGAATACAGTTAAAAACAGGATTGACAGTCTAGAAGGTCAAATAGAAGCAATATCTTATGAAAATACAAAAAAAAGGAAATCAGATTGAAAAGAGATATATACTAAGATTTCAAGATATTCAACCTGGAAATATATACCTAATACATAAATCAGGAAAGTAAGAAACATAGTAAAGAAATAAAGAAATATTAGGGAAAAATGACCTTTTTTTGAAGACAGACTTGAATTTTCAGATCAAAAGGGTTACCAACCGCTAGACTTACAGTAAAATTATTTAAGTCCAAAGGCAGAAAAATAGTGGTTAATTACAAAGGAAAGGAAGTCAAATGAGTTTTATATGTCTCATCTGCATCTCTGAGGCTATAAAACAATAAACAATTTTAAACTTTTGAACAGAATGGCAATCCAGGAATCCTCTATTTAGATGAATCATCATTTATATATGAGAACAAGAGAGAAATTTTTGGATATGAAAAACTAGAAGGTAATCCACCTATATATTCTTTCTGAGACATTTACCTGGAGAAATATTTTATGCAAGTTAAAATCAAATATAATTAAAATAAAGATACAAACTGGATGTCTTTATGACAAAAAATGTATTTAGAATTCTTCCATGATACCAGAACGAAAGCTCTGGACCTTCGTTTCACAGTGGCTGTTCTGTAAAAACATAAAACATTCCAAAGCAGGGAAGTTATCCATAACAGATTCCTATTTGGGAAGAGGCAGCTTTTGAAGCAATCCCCATACTTCCATCTGAGCTGTGTCCTGCTCTTGGGTTTCTTCCCTTTATGCACCAGTGCCATTTCATATCCATTCCATGGATGTGCAGTAACCTTCCTTTAACTCCAGCCCATGCAGCACAAAATCAAGGCCTTTACCTATATTCCTTTAACTCAACTGCAACAGGATATAATTTCACAGGGTATTTTTCTAAATATAAGACCATAAAAGAGGGAATGAAGGTGGATGAATTAAAAAAATTACAAGCAGCTCAAAACCAATACAACTTATAAAGAGAAGATTTATGATTTTATGCTAGTGAATTAAACCATAAAATTTATAATCCAAGTTTAATTATTTATATTACATAAGAATCTAGTGCTAGGAACTCAATTTTTATTCTTAGGCTCTTAGCCTCCCATTTGTTCTTCCTGCTGCTGGGAAAAAAATTCTCCATGGATCTCTTATATTTCTGTACATCTTATGAGAAGAGGCACTGGTTACCTTGTTCCTAGCTTCTCAAGGATTTTTGTATAACAAATAGCCTTGAAAGAGGTAGTGCTTTTCTTTGAGCAAGAGCAGGTATGTTACTATTCATTATAAAAAATTTGGGTTCTGTAAGCTCAGGGTTCCACTCTTGTAACAACGCACTATGTGTGCAGAAGTCTTCTGGCCCTCTGCTTGTTGCCCTGTGGAATAGAGGCTCAGAGAACTGATACAGAAAATGCTATTCCTATCATGGTGAGTAATAAATAGGCCTTTGTCTCTGACTCAGGAGTCTACTTCTTTGCGAGCATAGATCAAACTGTGGCAGCCTAACTCGTTAGCTTGTAAGTAATGTCAAATCTCAGACCTTTCACACCTACTTTTAGGGAAGAAGCTAGAATGACAGAAACTGTGACCACCCTCCTCCCTTTCCTTTGCAAAATGAGTGGTAAAATACGTTAGGCTCATTATTCAATGAGTAGGAGAACACCCTTATCCAGGTCCCTGTGAGCTTAGAAGAACTCTATTTCTATACCCCATTTATCTATCCCATAAGTCTATCTGCTTCTGGGCATCAGGATTTATATTTTAGTTATTAGTCAACTAAATCCTTAAAATCAATCCATATAATAAAGTTTTTAAGAAATAAAACAATATGACAAGAGGCTATATAAACTAGAAAGGAAAGTCAAGGTCAGTTGTGGACAGAGTTTGTGTATAATCAATCTTGTAAACCAACCCAGCAAAGGATAAAACAAATGAACTGAAATTTGACCTCTTCTTATGTCCCAAACATTTTGCTAAGCAACTTCTGAACTTTATTTTACGTATTTCTTGTACTAACCCTATAAGATAGCTATTACTGCATTTGGCCTGTGAAAGACAAATTCAGAGGAAATCAGTATTCTGCAGAACTTCACGTAGAGTCAAGATGCAAAGTAAGGTCCAACTCCAAAGTCCACACTCTCTAGTTCACCATGAGGAAATCCATATCCAAACATCTCTATATAGTCTCTGTAAACATATTTGAAAAATACTTTAGTAAGATAAGGATAAAAAAAATTACTCCTTAACAAGACTATATAGCCAACTTCATCCTTAGGATGGAAGCCTTGACGCATTTCCATTTAAATTAGAAGCAGAAGGATGCCCATTCTCACCAATATACTGTACTATTCTAGAAGTGCTTGCCAGTGATATTAAACAAGAACATAATACAAAAATATAAATGTTTTGAAAGGGATAGATAAAATGTTTTATGAAGGTTAAATGAATGTTTACTGAAAAATCCAAAGAGAATACACTAAAATCTCATTGGAAATTATAAGATTATAAGAAAGTTTAGTCAAAATTTACCAGGAAAATTTGTACACTCAGCAGATGTTTATTACACATGTACTATGTGTCAGTCCCTATTCTAGGTGCTGGGAATACGAGTGAACAAAATCCTCACTTAATTTATGTTTTAGGATAAGGTGGGGAGACAGATAATAAACTAAATGAACAAATGAATATTTAATGTCAATCCATTAGTGATAAATACTATGAAGAAAATGATAGTAAATTAAAGGAATTAAGACTGATAGGGGTTACTATTTTAAATAGAGAAAGGGGCAGGTTAAAACCTTTGTGGAGAGATGGAAATTGAGCAGAGTCTTACAAAATGCTCTCTTATAACTTAAGGGAGTAACCCTTGGCAATCACTGGGAAATGTTACAGGCAGAAGGATGAGCAAGTACCAAGGTCCTCAAGTGGGAGCTTAAATTCCTTTCCTCAAACCAAACAGTTGGAAAATTCACTCTGCTTCCATGTGGAGGTGGGGCTTGGGGAGGTGCACAGAGAGGCCTGAAAGGACATTCAATCGAAGTTCCTCTACTTAGAAACATGAGAACTGGGGACAGTTTCTGTCTTGGAGTGAGGATTTTGAACTTTATTTGAGTCCAGTAGGAGACATTTGGAGGGAAATGGCAATCACATTTATAGTTTACAGATGCCACCATGGTTGCATTAGGAATAGACTGTAGGGGATGAGTGATAGCAGAGAGAGCAGATAGAAGGCGAGAGACACATAGAAGTAGCTCAGATGGGAGATGAAGGTGTCTTGGACTAGGGTAGAAGTAACAAGAAATAAAGTAGTTTGATTTGGGATGTATTTCAAAGAAATATCCAGTGGGGTTTGCCAACAGATGGGAATGAGGAGCGAGAGAAAGAAATCAAAGATATTGTCAAGTTTTAGGCTTAAGCCTTTGGTTGAATGGAGATGGGGAAGCCTCAACGATTGGGAAGAAAGCAGAAGCAAAGATTTGGTTTTGAATGTGCTAAGTTTGAGATGCCTATGATATACCTAACTGCCGAAGTCATGTAGCAGTTGGATATATAAATCTGGAGCTCAGGGAAGAGTTTGAGGGCCTGGATTTATAAATCTCAGGGACATGAGCATATAGATAATACGTGAAGATGTGAGATTAGATATCAACTGAGGCTGAGTGTTTGAGGTCAGAAGACTGAGTCATGGATTACCCCAGCATTCAGAGGTCAGAAATATCATGAATTATGTAATACTATTAACTTTATTACATACTATCAGTAGTCAAAGGATTTAGTGGAGAAAATTTCCTGTATGGTAAATAAACGCTGTGATCCTATCTAGTATATTATTTTGGTATCTGAAGTGACCCTAACTCTGGGTCCCACCACTTTGACTCAGGTCTGACAATGTCTCCAATATCTCATTTAATGAATTTCCAGCATATTTTTTAAAGGGTTAATCAGCTTGTGAACTATAGTTTCCTAGAGTGCCCTCAATCCTATGACAACAGTAGCTTACTATCTGTCTCTACTTCAAGTGATTATCACGAATACTTTCATCTCTGGCTTAGTACCAACACTTTACACTTTGTACTATAATAGTACTAATACAACAACATTTAATCTGCATTTCACCACATTTCTCAAAATTTATTTTTTAGATTAGTTTTGTAGATTTTTCTGATTACTTTAACTTAGATTAATTTTATTTTTTCTAGATATGTCTCCTTTAAAAATGAGCCTGAACCTACAAAGAGTGATTTTGAAACATTAAATTTAAGACCACACTTTGTACCAACAAATATAAAAAATCAAGAAAGCAAGTCAATAGGTAATGCTCTGCGTACCATATTTACTTCTCCTTTAACTTATTAATGAGTGGTTTTGCTTGTAATATATACTTTATTATTTATTAATGTATATCTTAAAAGCTCTTGACCATTGGATGTCTCTGTGGAAAGAATTTTCTTGAAAGTATATGGTGTATAACTGCAGTGTGAAAGATTTCAGTGAACTATAAAGAATTTCCTAAGCAGTAGAGACGTTAAATATCAGAATAGACAATTTATGCAGTTCACAAATTAAGAATATATTTTTATGTTTATTTATTTTTCTTGAAAGAAAGCTCTGAGTTTCCTTTCAGCTCTACCCTAAGAGTTTCCTTATTGTTAAAAAAAAAAAAAGAAATCAATCAAGTATGGACATCTTGCTTAATAAAAACTTATTTACAGAAAGTGTAAAGGAACTTACTTTCTTAGAACATTAAGGAATCTGTAAGCTAGGAACAAGCACTTATAATATTGTAAGAAAGTTTAATAAAAATTTACCAGGAAAATTTGTGCACCCAACAGATATTTATTACACACGTACTATGTGTCAGTCTCTACTCTAGGTGCTGGGAATACAAGAGTGAAAAAAATCTGCCCTCAATTTATGTTTTAGGATAAGGTGGGGAGACAGATAATAAGCGAAATGAACAAATGAATATTTAATGTAAACGCATTAAATTCTCCACATCTTCAGAGAATTTGAGTGTTTTGTGTTGCCTTTTTTTTTTTCTTTCTCTGGAATTATCAAAAAAACCATTCGATTGCATCATTCTCATCGATCCCTTTGGGTAAGGCTCCTTGACTCCACATTGCTCCATACTGCCTCATTACTCTGATACTCTTCATCTGTCTCTACTTCCTCTTTTGTTCAAACTTCAGACAACTACAGTCTGGATTCCGCCTCCACCATCCTACTGTAGCTGCACTGATCAAGAATACCAATGATCTCCACTGCTAAATCCAAATAATATTTTTCTGTTTTTATTTTCTTCCACATTTTAATAACAAGTATAGTAGGTCAATCATTCCTTCCTTCTTAAAATTTTCCTCTTAGGGGTTTGGGAACCCATATCTCTTGTTTTCCTGCTATTTTACTCCTCAGTCTCTCTTCTTAATTTATTTTCTCCATCATTAAAATCCTGTACACCTTTTGGGATGAGCACTGGGTGTTGTATGGAAACTAATTTGACAATAAATTTCATATAATAAAAAATAATAATAATAAAATAAAATACTGTACACCTGATTCTTAAACAACAGGGTGGTTAGGGGCACTGACTCTAGTGCACAGTCAAAAATCCACATATAACTTGTGATTCCCCTAAACTTAACAGCTATTAGCCTGTTGTTGACCAGAAACCATTACAATAACATAAACACATATTTTGTATTTATATGTATTATATACTATATTATTATAATGAAGTAAGCTAAAGAAAAATGTTATTAAGAGAAACAAAAGGATGAGAAAATACATTTACAGTATTTTACTATCAAAAGAATCCATATGTAAGTGGATTCATGCAGTTCAAACCTATGTTATTCAGGGATCAACCGTATATCCCAACTTATCTATTCTACTGTTGAAATTTTAAGCAGTGTCAAATTTTGCTTTATAGATTTTTAATATAGTTTAGGCCATGTTATCAGTTACATAAATATTTCAAATTATGTTTCTAGTGAATTGAACCCTTTTTCATTATAAAGTAATTGTCTTACTATTTAATATTGCTGTAGTTGCCCAGCTTTCTTTTGGGTACCATTGCATGGTATATCTTTTTCCATCATTTTATTACCTTCTTGTAACATTGTAATCTATATTTATCTCTCATAAACATCATACTATTAAATTAAAAATCTACTATCATACTCTTTGTCTTTGAAATGGAGCATTTAGTCCATTTATACTTAATGCAATTACTAATATCTTTGGATTTAATTTTGCCATTTTATTTTTTTGTTCTTTCATTTGCCCTGTTGATTTTATACTTCTTTTTATGTCCTCTCATGTTTTCTCTAGAATTGAGTTTTTTAAGTTTCACTTTTCCCCTTTATCAATTTGGAAGTTATGTACTCTATTTCTATTCTTTAAATGATCACTCTAGAAATTACAACATGTAACCTTTCAAAATCTATTATTATCCTCATTCTGGACAATAAAAGAATTTTGGAACACTTAAATTATTTTACCGATGTCTGACTTTTATGTTATTGTTAAAATCCAAAGTCTTATTTAAATAGTATCTAAATCAGATATAGGTGAGACTCAAGGAATGATTCAGCCTGATGCAAATTTCCTCTCTACCTGTGAACCTCTAGAACCAAACAGTATATGTGCTTGCAAAATGCAAAGGTCAGACAGGCACAGGATAGGCATTCTCATTCCAAAATGGAGAAATAAAAGGAAACAGGGGGTGATAGGTCCTGAGCAAGTCTAAAATTTAGCAAGGTAAACTTCCTAAGATTTTAAGACTCAAGAATAATTCTCTCTGGCTGCATATTCTTCTGGAACCACTGGGGCAGAGGTCCTGCCTCTATAGCATGCCAGGTAGGGGTCATGACTCCAAGACTCTGGGATGCCCTACCCCAAAGGTGTTGAGTGGAGGCTCTTTGGCCTGTTGAAACTGAGACATTAGTAACCCCATTTGAAACTGAGGAGGCAGCTCTGATGATTTTTGAATTGCCTTCAGGGTCATTCTTTCCCTGTCTTGAAGAATAACACATATTTGCAGTGAATAGCTCTGTGGTCCTATCCTGTAAAACCCAAGAAGTCCAACAGATTTCATTCATTTTTGTCTCATCTCCATCCCCTTCAGTTCAAACTGGCAGTGTCACTGTTGGGATATCTATTTAGGTGTGTGATTCACACCCATACCAATCTCCTTATCAAATAGTCATTCTACCACACTCTTAGTGTTCTTTTTCAAACATGGACATGCTGAAAATTTTCTTATTTTTTGTAATGTGGACAGGCTGAAAAATTTACAAATCCTTAAGTTCTGATTTATTTTTGCTTAACAGTTCAGTCTTCCAATTCGTTTTTCTCTTTTTGAATTTTACTACAAGCAGTCAGGAGGAACCAAGCCACTCCTTCAATGCTTGCTTAGAAATTTGAGCTAAATATCCAGTTTCATTGCTCACAAGTTCTACCTTTCCCAAAACAGTAGAACACAAACACAGTTCAGCCAAGTTCCTTGTCACTTTATAACAAGGATAACCTTTTCTTCATTGTTCAATAATATGTGCCTAATTTCTATGAGACCTCATTGAGAATGGCTTTTACCATCCATAGATCTACCAACATTTCTGTACTTGATTATGTATTCTTTTTAAAAAAATTTTTAATGTTTATTTATTTTTGAGAGAGAGAGAAAGCAGAGTGTGAGCAGGGGCAGGGAGGGGTAGAGAGAGAGAGGGAGACATAGAACTCAAAGCAGCCTCCAGGCTCTGAGCTGTCAGCACAGAGCCCGACACGGGGCTCAAACTCACAAACCGTGAGATCATGACCTGAGCTGAAGTCAGACGCTCAACCGACTGAGCCACCCAGGTGCCCCTTTATGTATTCTTTAAGAAGGTAAAAGAATCTTAGAGAACTCGCACCAGAATCTCCTTTAAATTCCCTTCATGGAAATACTGGGTTTTTCTCCTATGCATCTCAAAGCTCTTCTAGCCTCTAGCCATTTCCCAGTTCCAAAGCCACTTCCCCATTTTTAGTTATTTGTTATAGCAGCACCTCACTTCTCAGTGCCAATTTCTCTATTAGTGAGTTCAGGCTGCTATAATAAACTACTATAGGTTGAGTGGTTTAAACAACAAATATTTATTTATCACAGTTCTGGAGGCTGGAAGTCTGAGATCAGGGTGCTAGTATGGTCAGGTTCTGGTTAGAGCCCTCTTCCTGGTTTGCAGACAGCTGTCCTCTTGCCTGATTCCTTACATGGTGGAGAGAGAGATTCTCTCTGTCATGTTTTTTCTTATAAGGACATTGATCCCATCATAGGGGTCTTCACTTTCATTACCTCATATAAACTTAAGTACGTCCCAAAGGCCTCACCTCCAGATATCATCACATTGAGGATTAGTGCTTCAACATATAAATTTTGGGGGGAATAGATTCACTCCATAGCAATGAACCTATCTAAAATATACCTCACTCTGTTGTTCTCCCTCACCAAAATCTATTTCTGTCACAGCAGGTATCTTAATTTATAATTATTCACTTCTTTGTCTCACTTGTTTATTATCTGTATTACCCACTAAAATGTATGTATCACTGGGCACAGGAATCACAATTACAGTGTCTAACACCAGTGCTGGCATGTAGTAGGTGATCAGTAAGTAACTGTTGGGGTGCCTGAGTGGCTTAGTCGGTTAAGTGTCCAACTTCAGCTCAGATCATGATCTCACAGTTTGTGAGTTTGAGCCCCGTGTTGGGCTCTGTGCTGACAGCTTCGAGCTTTGGATTCTGTCTCCCTCTCTCTGATCCTCCCCCACTCACACTCTCTCTCTGTCACTCAAAAATGAATAAACATTAAAAAAATTAAAAATAAATAAATAACTGTTGACTGAATGAATGCCAGATACTATTAAATTAGTTACATCTATTATTTCATTTCCTCCTCACAGCATTCCTCTAAGATAGTACTATTATTTCCCCTTAACAGATCAGAAAACTAAGGCTCATGGAAGTTAAATAACTTATGTAAGGGTATATGACTTACAGACAAAAAAGTAGGCTTTGGTCCCAGGCTATCTAAATCCAAAGTCTGTATGCTTGACCTAACACCATACCTACCTTAAGAAAATCCATTAAAGGATAACCCAGGTTAATAAATAATTAGAGCTGAGATGGGGTTCAGGTTGAGGGGAATATTTCTCTTTTCAAAGGAATTAATGAAAAGATTCCTTTAATTATGATTCCATTTTGTTTAGAAATCCATTTTTTTCCAAGAACATACCACTTTGTTGTGTGTTCTGAGGTCATAGTTCTGACCTCCATAGTTTCTGATAAGTAGTCAGGAGTTAATAATCAAAAGTTATAAATTCTGTTAATGGAATTAGCTTTTTAAAAAAAAATTTTTTATTACATATCTTTATTTTTGAGAGGCAGAGAATGAGTGGGGGAGGGGCAGAGAAAGAGGGAGACACAGAATCCGAAGCAGGCTCTAGGCTCTGAGCTGTCAGCACAGAGCCTGACGCGGGGCTCAAACTCATTAACTGTGAGATCATGACCTGAGCCGAAGTTGGACGCTTAACCTACTGAGCCACCCAGGCGCCCCTAATAGAATTGGCTTTTAAAGCAAATTACTCTAGAATATATTTAGCTCTGAAAATGTAATGCATATATAAGCACCTAAGTTTATCAAATTACGTTTCTAAAGTTGACTAGAAGTAGAAAAAATATTTTATTGATAGTTAAATTATAAGTAGCCTAATAGTATAGAAATATCATTTATGTTTCGATTTCTTTCTTTAGAGCCAATGAAAGAAAATCTGAATTCAAGATCTTTTAGACCTTTTCTTTATCTTAAGGATACAGCTGAGGTAGGTTTAATTTGTGTACCTAACAATTACTTTGTAGAAATTCAGATTAGCACTAACAATTTTGTATATACTTCTATGAATCCCAAATTCACATTTATTTTAGGATTCAAAGTGTAAAATTTTAAAGTGATTTCATTTTTGATATTATGTAAAACTTTATGTGAAAGGATAATACAGAAAATAATATATTATTTGCTTGACAGTCCATATAGCAGAAATTCCTTGAATATGATAAGGACTAACAGTTATCATAAAGTTAGTTAAAACAGGACATCATAAAAAAATACATGCATGAATTAAATATTTTATTTTAATTTAAAATATGAAAATATGCATCCATTTGTAATCTTTTGAGGTATAGCCAAGACCATTTCTTTTTAGCATACTATAGTTATTTATATAATTACAGTCACAATTACTATAAACAAGCTTGGGACCAGCAGTATTGATTCTTTTTTTAAATTGCAGCATAATTGTAGTATTGAAGTATAACATATGTTACATTAGTTTTAGGTGTACAACATAGTGATTTGACAACAATATTGACTCTTGATAACCTTTTGAGCAGAGAGGTTCATGGGCATCCAGAAAAGTAGTTGACTAGCCTTGAACACTGAGCATGCCTTGGCTATTGTTCATTAGGTTTTATCTAGGAAACTAGGGAGAGAAGTTAACCAGAGAATCAGCAAAGGAAAGTCATTTAAGAGAGTCTCTTAGATATTAATTTATTATTAACCCTGATTACTGCTAATATGGAAAAGGAAGCATGAAGAAATACATACTTTGGACCATAATTAATGACATTATAATTTTTGTTGCATATTCCCCTTTTATAATTTTTAAGAAAATTTACAGGATCCACTGTCCAGATAATTAGTATTATCCTCAACTACATCTTTTATTTAGGTTCATGTTAAATAAATACCTTTCAAGAAATACATATTGTAGCATCACAAGTTTACTCATAATAATAAATTTACTAGTATCTTATATAAAATATGCAACATTTTAATTTTTAAAAAATAAGTTAAAATATACATATGAATTTTTAAAAAATTAAATAATTCAGAAAGTCTAATAAGGATACAAAGCACTTCCATCCCATTCTTCTTGTTCTAATTTCCTCTTTTCAAAGGGAGCCATACTTAACTTTTGGGGGGGGTTTAATTCCCTTTATGATTAACTCCGTAATTTTAAAGAATGAGCTTCTACTACTACTTTTTTGCTTTTCAACATTTAATATTGTATAGTCAGTAAAATATATTTGAATTAGCTTATTTATACTGCTGTGTATTTCATCTCTCCCCCTGTTTTTTTTCTTCTGGATCTTTGATAGTTACTTTTTTGTTTCCTCAGTTGTTAACTTTTGTACCTATAAATAACATATCTAAATATTTTTTCTTTTATATTAACTTTAAGCACTACCTCCTGATTCCCCTGTTTGTAAAATGAAGAACTTAGCAGCCCTATCCTTTTCTCCCATTCTCCTTCACACCTTCTTCCCCAAGTCAGGTATATCTTTACTTTTGCATTGTTGACGTCAATGATTATATTCAGTCTTGCAACTCTGATTAAGCCCTCATGTTTTGTCTATAGGTTAATTCTAAAACTCAAGGCTATAAATAGTATCTATGTTATGATCACACTAAATATTCATTGTAATGAATGTGCAACAAAGTAATGTTGTAGGATTTCAATTCTTCTCAATGGGTAAAATGTACAAGCAGAATGCTTTCTTATTCTCCACCAGTTACTCAAAAATAATGCCATGTGTTAGTTTGCCTCATATTGAAACCTTTACTGTCATGTATACACTTTTGTGGTTTTTTCTGAAGATTCAATTTGCCTTTTTTTTTCTTGTGGGAGGATGATAATAATAGCAAACATCTATATAGTACTTACAGTACTTTTGTAGTATAAATATACATATATATGTATATATATAAATTTACATCCCTAACAACCCAAGGAAGTACTATTTTTATTCCTATTTTATAGATAAGAAAAAAGAGGTACAAAGAAGATATAAGTAATTTGGCCGAGATCAAATTATAAATGGCAGAGCTAGGAAGAACCTAACAGTCTGATACATGCTCTATGCCTGTAAGATATGCAGTCTCTAAAAAAGAAATATACAGTTTTATCATTATATGTGAATATAGTCAAGCTTTCTTACTCATTATTGAGTAGAATCTATTCTATTGAGTAGAATCTATTCTTTTTTTTTTTTTTTTTTTTTTTATTTATTTTTGGGACAGAGAGAGACAGAGCATGAACGGGGAGGGGCAGAGAGAGAGGGAGACACAGAATCGGAAACAGGCTCCAGGCTCCGAGCCATCAGCCCAGAGCCTGACGCGGGGCTTGAACTCACGGACCGCGAGATCGTGACCTGGCTGAAGTCGGACGCTTTAACCGACTGCACCACCCAGGCGCCCCGAGTAGAATCTATTTTAATCTTCTTGGAGGAATTGTTCAAGGATCCCAGTGACTTTTTGTTCTAAATTTGACCTATTTTAAGCCTGTTCTGCAGTTGTCACTCACTGGGTCATTCCATTCCTGGTTTAGTTGCCAGATTTTAGTACTCCATGTTTTGTTATTTCTTCTGGGATTTCACCTTTATTTTCCTATAATATGTCTTCAAGGAACATCCCTAGAAGTGGTTCATAGATGTCTGGGTGTATATTTATTTTTCCCATTATATGATTGATAATTTAGCTGAGTACAATTATATGTTAATTTCATTTTTTTCCCTAAACTTTGATGACATTGCTAAACTGTCTTATGCCATTCAGTATTGTTAATGAAAGGTTCTCAGTCTTTTGTAAGTTGATTTTATTTTATTTTTCCCCTTGGAACTTTTAGGATCTTCTCTTTATCAATATTGTTTTCACATGTCTTGAGGATATGCCGAAGGGTGGTAATTTTACTTCAATTCATTCTGTTCAGTGTTCTGTGGACCCCACCCTAAAGCAAATGTCTTTCTTTAGATCTTAAAAAATATCTCTGTTATTTCTTTTCCAATTTCTTTCCACTATTTTCTGTGTTCTTTAATGGTCAGATATTAGATTTCTTGGGTTGATTCTCTATATTGCTATTCTCTATTTTTTGTTTCTGAAAATTTACCTTTTATTCTAGTCCTTTGATTGCATTTTGGTTCAGTAATGATATTTTAAGTTTCTTTTCTGTCCTTAGTTGTTGTTGTTTTTCTTTTTGCAGACTCCTGTTACATGTGTTCTCAACATTTTCTGAGGATGTTAGAGTTCATTTCTTTTAACTTATTTTCTGTTTCTTGAATTATCTCTTTTTTTTTTCTGGTGTCAGTATTCCTTTTGTTTAACATGATAGATATTTTTGAAGTTACTGATTTTTATCATACCTAATAAATCTTCATTTGTTCATATTTAAGAGTAAAGATATAAGTTAATTTTTCTATGAAACTGTCATTAATTTTATAAATAAGTATCTCTCCAGAGTGGAGAGTCAGCTGTTCTGTGTATACATCAGAGTTCTCAACCAGCTAGCTTTACTTTAGCATAAGAAGGCAGGGAGCAGGTAATTTGACTGGTAGCCTTTCTTCCAAATGCTAGCATGAAGAGAGTTTCACTCCAGAGAACCAAACATTAGCAGTAAGTTTATTAAGAGAAGGGCACTTATTTTAGCCTGAGATTAATTAAATACAATTTTCTATAACTGTATGTAGGAGAAGGTAACTGGGAAATGGAAGAGGTGGCAGTTGGTTCAGAAAGTCCAAAGAATTGCAGTTAACCTGTCTCTTTACAACTTTTGTTTTCATCCTCACCCTAAATATCTGCCAGCTCTATGCCTGGAATTTCATCAGAAAAAATGTAGTTATTTTAATACCTGCAAGATTTTAAATATAATTGATAAATTCAACAGCCATCATTGATAAAACTACAAAAAATACTTGCTGTATGATAAAGAATATCAACGTAATTTTGTTTTTAAAAAATTTAAAGTTTATTTACTTATTTTGAGAGAGAGAGAGAGAGCAAGGTTGGCAAGGGGCAGAGAGGGGGAAAGAGAATCCCAAGCAGGCTCTGCACTGGCAGCTTGGAGCCTGATGCAGGGCTTGAACTCATGAACTGTGAGATCATGACCCAAGCCCAAACCAAGAGTTGGATGCTTAACTGACTGAGCCACCCAGGCACCCCCAGCAAAATTTTAAAAATTATACCTTAAAATAGCCAACTTCATAATTAATGACAATACACTAGTCTATGGCATGGCAAGAGTGACCCTTATTTCCACTATTATTTATAGATGTTTAGGAAGTATTGAACAATGCAATAGGAAAAGACAATAGAGGTAGTAAAAACTCTGGAGAAATATGATTCAGTATGGCTGAGTAAACCCTATTACACCCACCCTGTCTCAGACAATAAATGTAAACTCTAGACAAGATACTCAGAAAACACACACACACACACACACACACACACACACACGCACACACATATTATCTGAAGACCCTAGAGAGTAAGTAACCAAAAGCATGTGACAACAAAAAGCATAGAAACTTGGAATAACTTACTTACACAGGGCTATTTTTATGACTTTTAGCTTGAAGGGTAGATGAAGCTGGCACTGCATGGGGCATCGAAACCTCCGATAGGAAACATGTTTTTCCTGGCCAGGAGAACTAGAGAGCAATGTTCAGGGCAACCCAAGCTTCTGGAAAGTGAGTGGAGAGTAATAGAAAGAAGAAAGTCAAAGATGGCAGCCCCATCTTCCATGTATAAACCCTATCCAAGTATCTCATTGCCCCCTGAACCATGCATGTTTAGGGAGACTGCAAGCAGCCCAGCTAAGGATAAAACAAGTGGACTGAAATGTGAGCTGCTGCTCCAGAGACAGTTTGTATTTTGAACCCGACTAAGTTAATTGCTAAAATAAAAGCATCAATAATCTTTCTAGTGACATAATGGATTCACCAAAGTCTCTCTCCACATTAGAGCCAATCTGAGACCCTAACCTGGGAAAAGTTGGATCTTTTTTCCAGTTCTCTTATTCTACTCAGAGGTATTCTGCTATATCTACTCAATGAATGAGTCAAGTTTCTTTTTAAACTAAGAGGGCTTTTTCCCCCCCTCAGTATTTGAATTTTAGATTTTCCCTGCATTTGGAGAAATAAATTTTATATGAGTATAATAGCTAAGCTTTAGAGGCAAAGAAAATAGAATTTAGTAAAAAGTGTGAACATAGTCCAAGTTTTAAATTTCTGTAGATTTGTTTCTTCCTCATAAACTGGTACTGACATCCATCTTATAGGGTTTTGTTTTTGAGGATTAAATAAATACTATATTTGGAAGTATTTAAAGAACTAGATGAGGGTGGGGGGGGTGCCTGAGTGGCTCAGTAGGTTAAGCATCTGACTTTGGCTCAGGTCATGATCTTGTGGTCCATAAGCTGAAGCCCTGTGTCGGGCTCTTTGCTGACAACTGGAGTTTGGAGGCTGCTTCAGATTCTGTGTCTTCCTCTCTTTGCCCCTCCCTCATGCGGACTCTGTCTGTCTCTCTCTCAAATATAAATTGACATTTAAAATAATTTAAAGAACTATACAGCTGTTAGTTATTATAATTATATATTCCAAGTGTGAATAATCAGATTTAAATTATTTATCAATATACATAGAGAGAAATAATTTCTGAGATAGTTTTCCAGTTTTCCTAATGTTCAGGTAAAAAAAAAAATTCTAAGCCTTTTCATGATCTTATTCACAGAATAAACAAGAGCATGGAAGAACATTAGGTTCTACAACCATTTCTCCTATACCCACGATTCAATCTAAGGCTTATAAGAAGGAAAAAGACTCTGCTTTATTTGCAGGTATACACATTGTGTGTTTATATTGAAATTGCTGAAAATTAACTGTATCTAACTTTTAAAAGCATTAAGAAAATCTTTAAAGAATATCATATCTTATCTTATCACCACATTATTTCCCTACTTAATAACTGAATGATATCTATTACAAAAATGGTAAAATTTAGATTGCTTATTATGGTATACAAGATTTTTCTAGCCTTCTATTTTGTCTCTTTCTCCTTACTGATTCTAGTCACTGTGAACAGTCTGTTCCAAATACAGTGTAATATGATTCATTCTGGCCTCTATAACTCAGAACTGACTTTTCCACCTGATAGATTCTTACTCATCTTTAATATTTAGGAGACATACAGCTTTAATTAAAATAAAATCTGACTATATATTGTTTAAACAATAAAGATGTTTATATCTCAAATAAGAAGTCTATCAGTAAGGCAGTTCCAGGCATGGTTAATTCAGAGTCTTGATGAGATATACCTGGTCCCTCTGTCTTTTCTCAAGTTTCTTAGTAAGTAGCCTGTCCTCCTAGTTTTGCTGTACAATATGGTGATTGCTATTCAAGATAACTTGTATGGCTAACAACATCCACTGAAAAAGAGAAAAGCTCTTTCGTTCCTTTGTAAAAATGAGGAAAATGCTCCTCAAAGCCCTCCAGCAGACCTTCCCTGGTGTCTCCTTACTAGAATAGCTTAATGCACCCATATTTTAACCAACAAATCATTATCAGCTTAGGTAAGTTTTTCCAGCTTTAAACATGGTGTATACATATATATATTGTATATAAACTATTTCACATATATTTTATGATATACAGAGTGAGCAGAAGATTTAGCTTCATGGTGTCCTAATTGTCTTTTTCTCTGTTAGTTGAATTTTGATTGCAGTATTTTAGTGTTTTGTACAGCTGTTACTAAGGACACAAGTAATACACTGTATGCTGTTCTATTTTGTTTTTTAAAATGTTGGTCAAAGTATGCTAAATTAATTTAGTGTCTAAATTGATGGGTTATAGCTCACATTTTTAAAAGCACAGGCTTAGATCATTTAAAGATTCACTCCCTTGGGTGAGGAAGGAGCCCAGCCTCCTGTGGAAGATATGGTTGTTTGGAGAAAGATAAATAAAATCAGAGCTCTGTCAGCATAAAAGGGAGAAAGGGGACTATTAAGTAGGCAATCCTCTGTTTACCACATAAGTCGCCTCTGAAGTATTTCCTAACAGCGGGGCAGACTGTTCTACTCTTTCAGCAAAGCAAATTTCCCTTTATAAAATTTCTTGAGTCTCTCTACAGAAGAAAAATTACAGTTCTTTTATCAAAGTCCCAAATTAAGACTTCTGGGAAAGTTGGCAACATAAATACAAATTTATCCTGGCCAAAATGAATAACAAAAATAAGAAAAATAGACAAGAAAAATTCATTAAATTGAAACTAAGACATTTTATCTCAAACTGAAAGGAAATCTACTACATATTACAACATGAAGTAGTTTGAAAGAAGATTCCAGAAGTTGATTCACAATTCCATTTCCTAAGAGAAAGAAGAGTATTTAAAAAGCCAGTAGAAGATATTCTGAAAATTCTTCTTTTAATACCACTCCCTAGCCCCACCACCCAAATACTCAAAGAAAAGGGGTGTGTTACTAATGATGGGTCACAGAAAGATGGAAATTCCTCCCTTTTGGGATCCCTTTCCTCACTGCAAGTCAATAGCAGTCCAAGTCTGTGTTAGCAGTGTTTTTAAAGAAATGTGATGACCATACTTAGCCCTTTCTTTCTTTGGCTTCCTAGTATTGCTTCATATGGACTCAGGGGGGAAAACCTCCTAACTTGGAGGAGCAAGGTCTTGAAAGGGGAGTTGACAACAGAAGAGACAAGATGCAATTTCCTAGGAACCATCTTTGCAAGTGTGAATAATAGCCACAAAGACAATTATGTAAAGAAAAAAATATATGATCCCATAAAACACTCTAAGAACTTTGAGGCCTTTCTTTGACTAAATGTCTCCTCAAACTGAATTGCTTACCCCAAGAGAGATGTAAAGGACTCTAACCCAAGTGGCACTTCACCAGATCACCCATCACCATCACCACCTCATTAGAGTCATGAAGAGGTTTCACAAAACATACAGTGCACAGGAACAAATTTCCCCATAATGTTTCAGGGCTCCGGCTCCCTCACCAGGCAGCTCAGGCAGCTGAATGCCTGAACTTACAAGGTAACAACATGTGAATTTGCCTGTCAATTTCTAAGGGGAGAATTTAACAGTATCCAGATAAGCAGGGAGAGTAGCCAAAGAAATTTACTTCTTTTATATTTGGACTAGGATCAAACCTGGATTTAAGTGTCCGGATTCAAAGGTGAGTAGGAAAAACAAGAACGTGGGGCTTATTAAATATCACATAGCAAATAAAGGAGATAATTTAAAGATAGCTATGGTCACGTTCTGACAGAAATTGTACCCCATGAAACAGGAGAAATTTAGAAAATAATATTTTTATATGTTTAAGAGATTAAAGAACATAAGGGATTCTGTGAAATAAGATTTGAAGATATAAAAGATACATGTCAAAAATGAAATGATGCTGTGAGAGCTAAAAATATTTTTTAAGTTTATTTATTTATTTTGAGAGACAGAGAGAGAGAGAGAGAGATAGTGGAGGAGGAGCAGGGAGAGACAGAGAGTCCCAAGCAGGCTCTGAGCTGTCAGTGCACATACCTTGAGATTATGACCTGAGCCAAAATCAGTTATAAGTCAGGCACATAACCGAATGGGCCACCCAGGCGCCTCAGAGATAAAAATATTTTTAAGGTAATGAGTAATGATAATGCAGAACCTAAAATTATATTAAAAGTTGTGAAGAGTAGAATAAACATTGGAGTAAACCAAATCAAAGATCTGAAGAGCAAGTTTAGGAAAATCACATAGAATGCAACGTGAAGGGACAGAATTATGACTGGATCAGACAAGATAGTATATTGAGGTAACCAACACCGAGATAAACAATGTGTTTGAAAAAGAGAACAGAACAAATTGAATGAACTTGCTGCAAAAGGGCATAGGAAAACTATCTTTAAATAATAGAAATAGTCAAAGTCTCAATTTTGTTGATGCTTATATAAGTATATATATATATATATTTATCAGAATTCATCAAACTATACATGTAAAATGCATGCATTTAATTGTATGCAAATCATACTTCAATAAAGTTAAGTTAAAAAGAAAGCAAAAGATTAACACTGCAAAAGTCAAAAACTCCAAAATAATCTATTATATCTGAAGTGATCTGAAAGAAAATTATTTAATAATAATCTAGAATAATCTGAGGAGGAAGATGGCAGAGAAGTAGGGGGACCAGGATTTCCCTTGTCCCTCAAACCTAGCTGTATTAAGGTCAGAACACTTGGAACACCCAGGAAATCTATCCTTGGAGTGACAGAAAAATCTCCAGAGGTGGAGGGTGACAGCTTGGCGGGACAGAGGTACCTGTATGTGAATTGGGGGAGATAAAACAGAGTGGGCATGGAGGGCAGGGATCCCCTTCTGTGGAGAGACAAAAGGGAGAGAGAGAGAGAGAAACTGTGGATTGCGGTATTGTGTTGGAACAAGAGAAAAATCTCTCGGGACCAGGGACTGGGGAACGAGAAATATAATCGGTGCCAGTCTCTACTTTGCAAACAGCCTTAGGAGCTGAAGATCGGAGTTTTCAAAAGTGCGTGGCTTTCTCCAGACTGAAGCTGCTGTAGCGGTGTGAGCATGCCTTGGGAGGAGAGAGGAGAGCTAGCCCCAGGGCACGGGAGCGACCTCAGGGGTGCATAGGGAGAGGACAGTGCCCTCCCTTGAGTACTGGGGGAAGAGTGTATATTGCCCCCCCAAGGACAAAAGACCCTGCAGGCACCTGCCACATCTACAGGGCAGATTGGTGCTACCCCAGAACTGGGTCTGTGCAGTGTGGGATCCTTTAAAACATGGGGTTTTGAATCCCAGCTGAGTGCCTAGGAGGCACGGGAGACTGTGGAGCAGGGCAATCCCCCTGGTTGGGGAGGAGAGATTGGGGTGTCGCTATTTTTCTCCCCATCACCAACAGGGTGGGGCTTCAGGGAGCAGCACAGCAGCCCCCAGTGGAGGCGGGACCCACTTACACCAAACCCCACCCCTCTGAGCCTGGCAACTGTTTATCTAGTCAAGTGAGACTGACAAAGAGGGAACCAGATGGCCTCTCCTCCAGACCAGCACAACCACCAGTCCCAGGCACCAACAGATAACTGTCCTGTGGTTTTGTGTGTTAGACTGTTGCTCCTTTTTTTTCTTTTTTCTTTCCTTCTCTTCTTTTTTCTCTTCTTTTTCTTTTTACCCTTTTCTTTTTTCCCCCCTTTGGAATCAGTCTCAAAGTTTCTGATTTGATTTTTGGTCAATTCTTATTTTATATATAAAATATATATTCTTTCTTTCTGTGCTTTGCTTGTCTGTGTAATCAGGCATTGTTACTCTATTCTTTTCACACCTTTTCTCTATTTCCTTTATTTTCCTTTCTCTCTCTCTCTGGATTAAGCCTTATAGTTTCTTTGATTCTCTCTGCTTGGTCTTTTCTTCACCCCTTTCATTTTTCTCTTTGTATGGGATCAGGTCCCTGGCCCTTTCCTTTCTTCCTGGGTTACTTCAATGAACAAATCAAAGCACGTCTGGTGGAAGGTCTAAACAATCTGCCACTATAAGTAAGAAGCAGCTTTGTAGAAGACTGACCAGTGGGATAGAGCAGCCAACAGAGTGCCCGCAATACACTACAAAAACACTTCCTGAAGTGCCAGGCCCTGGGCAGTGTATGACCCCTTTATAATACAGTAGTTCTCACAGGTGCAGGACACATAACAAGCATTTAACACACGTAAAAGACAGAAACCTAGCCAAAATGACAGAACGGAAGAATTCTCCTCAAAAGAAATTCCAGGGAGAAATGACATCCAGAGAATTGCTCAAAACAGATATAAAAAATATATATGAAAAGGATAATAGTCATAAAACTAATAGCCAGGCTTGAAAAAAGTGTAGAAGACAGCAGAGAATCTAGTGCTTCATAGATCAAAAGCCTAAGAACTAGTCACGATGAATTAAAACATGCTATAACTGAGATGCAAAATAAAGTAGATGCAGTGACAGAAAGGACGGAAGAGCAGAAGAGAGAATCGGAAGATAAAATTATGGAAAGTGATGAAGCTGAAAAAAAAGAGGGAAAGGAAATTATTAGACCATGAGGGGAGAATTAGAGACCTAAGGGAGTCAATGAAATGAATAGTATCCTTATCATAGGAGTTCCAGAAGAAAAAGAGGGAGAGAAAGGGGCAGGAGGTTTATTTGAACAAATTATAGCTGAGGAAACAGGCATCCAAGTCCAAGAGGCACAAAGAACTCCCTCCAAAGTCAACAAAAACAGGTCAACACCATGACATACCATAGTGAAACTGGCAAAATACAAAGAGAATTCTGAAAGCAGTTAGGGACAAACGGGCATTAACCTACAAGGGTAGATATATAAGGGTAGTAGCAAACCTATCCACTGAAATTTGGCAGGCCAGAAGGGAGTGGCAGGAAATATTCAAAGTGCTGAATTGGAAAAATATACAGCCAAGAGTTCTTTATCCAGCAAGGCTGTTGTTCAGAATAGAAGGAGAGATAAAGGTTTTCCCAGACAAAAATTAAAGGAGTTCATGACCACTAAACCAGCCCTGCAGGAGATTCTAAGGGGGACCCAGTAAGTGGAAAGCAGCAAAGACTACAAAGGACCAGAGACATCACCACAAGCAAGAAATCTACAGATAACACAATGACACTAAATCCATATCTTTCAATAATCACTTTGATGTAAATGGACTAAATGCCCCAATCAAAAGAGTATCAGAATGGATAAAAAAAAGCAAGAGCCATCTTTATGCTGCCTACAAGAGACTCATTTTAGACTGGATGACAATTGTAGATTGAAAGTGAGGGGATTGAGAACCATAGATCAGGCTAATGGACATCAGAAGAAAGGTGGAGTAGCTATACTTGTATCAGGCAACCTAGATTTTATTTTTTATTTTTTATTTTTTTTTATTTTTATTTTTGGGACAGAGAGAGACAGAGCATGAACGGGGTAGAGGCAGAGAGAGAGGGAGACACAGAATCGGAAACAGGCTCCAGGCTCCGAGCCATCAGCCCAGAGCCTGACGCGGGGCTCGAACTCACGGACCGCGAGATCGTGACCTGGCTGAAGCCGGACGCTTAACCGACTGCGCCACCCAGGCGCCCCTCAGGCAACCTAGATTTTAAACCAAAGATCGTAACAAGGGATGAAGAAAGGCACTATATCATAATTAAGGGGTCTATCCATCAAGAAGAGCTAACAGTTTTAAATGTTTATGCTCCCAATGTGAGAGAACCCAAATATATAAATCAATTAATCACAAACATAAATAAATTTATAGATAACAATACCATGGTTGTAGGGGACTTTAATAGTCCACTTTTACAACAATGGACAGATCATCTAGGCAGAAAATCAATAAGGAAATAACGTCTTTGAATGACCCATTGGACCAGATGGACTTACAGATATATTCAGAAATTTTCATCCTAAAGCAGCAGAATACACATTCTTCTCAAGTGTACATGGAACAGTCTCTAAAATAGATCACATACTGGGTCACAAAACAGCTTTCAACAGTTACAGAAAGATTGAGATTATACTATGCATATTTTCAGATCACAAAGCTATGAAACTTGAAATCAACCATAAGAAGAAATTTGGAAAGCCCCAAAAACATGGAGGTTAAAGAACATCCTACTAACGAATGAATGGGTCAACCAGGAAATTAAAGAAGAAATTTAAAAATACATGGAAGCAAATGAAAATGAAAACATGGCATTAAACCCTTTAGGATGCAGCAAAGGCAGTCCTAAGAAGAAAATACATTGTATTTTCCAGAAGCAAGAAAGGTCCCAAATACATAACCAAATCTCACACCTAAAAGAACTAGAAAGGCAGAAACAAAGAAACCCCAAACCCAGCAGAAGAAGAGAAATAATAAAGATTAGAGCAGAAATAAAAAAATATAGAATCCAAAAAAAAAAAACCCCAGTAGAACAGATCAATGAATCTAAGAGTTGATTTTTTTAAAAGACTAAACAAAATGGATAAACCCCTAGCCAGACTTCTCAAAAATAAAAGAAAAAGGACCCAAATAAATAAAATCAGAAATGAAAGAGGAGAGATCACAACCACCACCACAGGAATTCATACAATTATAAGAGAATACTGTGAAAAATCATATGCCAACAAACTGGACAATCTGTAAGAAATGGACAAACTCCTAGACACACACACTCTACCCAAACTCAAATGGGAAGAAATAGAAAATTTGAACAGACATAATCAGTGAAGAAATTGAATCAGTTACCAAAAATCTCCCAACAAACAAGAGTCCTGGGCCAGATAGCTTCCCAGGGGAATTCTACCAGACATTTAAAGAAGAGTAAATACATCTTCTGTTCAAGCTGTTCCAGAAAAGTAGAAACGGAAACTTCCAGACTCATTCTGTGAAGCCAGCAGAGCTCAGAGCAGAGCACAGAGAGTGATCTTCCTGAAGCATAAATCGAACTACTTTCTTATTCTGCTTAATACCTTCTAAATCACCTCTATTATAATCAGAATACTGTCTTAAGTTTTTGGTATGGCTTATGTGGCTCTCTATAATTTGGCTCCTGCTACCTGTCTCATCTTACTCCACTCTCCCCCTCATTCACTACACTCCAACAACATTGGCCTTCAGCTCCTTTACCATTCCAAGCTGATTTCACACTGAAACCTTTACACTTGCTGTTTTCCTCTGTCTAGTAGTCTGTTTGCCCAGCTTTTCACCTGGCTGCCTCTTCTTTCTCAGACTTCAACTCAAATATGCCCTCCTGAGAGAAGCCTCTATAGCCACCATAGGTGAAGTACCATGGGTATATGTTTTTATAATACTTACAAGTGGTTGAAATTATTTTATGTATTTTTGTGTTTGTTTATTTGCTTGTTTGTTGACTATTTCCTTTCTCTAGAATAGAGCTTCTGTGGTAACCTGTTATGCTGAAATACTAATCCTTCAGCCTTCAAGAATGCAAGGGTTGGCCTTATGTCAGTCTGGCTACAAGAATACTCAAGTGTTTGTCCTCAGTGTACTGTATAAAAGAATATTAATTAGTATGTTTGCCATGATGTGGAAAATGTTGGGAAGCACTGCACTAGAATACAAACTACTTCAGGACAAGAGAAAAGTTGAATTTACTGCTCACATCATAGGTGTCTGGGAGCACTTCAAAGAAAGTAGGGAAATATTGAAGTGTCCACCAGGCATATTTGGAAGAGTTCAACCCTAGACACTTCCTTCCTGCTAGGTGGCAAGATCTGTTTGACCTGTGCTACCCAACCTCCCCATTTACCAACAGTGTTTAACCATCTGAGGCTTCCTACTGGCTAATAATGACTTACGTGTTAGAGAGATTTGAAAATTTGAGAATGTCTTTCTTCCACAAAAATCTCCAAGGCCAGTTTTATGTTTGATTTGCCTGAGCCAAATAGATCCTTGGCTGCAGTTGTTTCCAGTTCTATCTTGTTCACTTAAGAAATTCTTAACTTGGGTAGCTAGTACAGATCAAGCACTATACTGGAAGCTTTCTATTGTTATTTTACACTGTAAAATATTTTATAGAAGGTATTTTCTAAATGCCATGATATATGAAAATCTTTTATAATTTCAGCTCAAACTGGAAAAAAACCTAGGGAATCATCTGATTTGGCTGGTCACTTAGAAGATTCTGTCAATAAAAGGTAATTTATTTTAACATTTTTCATATTTTATTGTGTTCAATGTTTTTAATAGGAAGAGTTATTTGTTTTATTTTTTACTGGACTGGAATGAATTTATTCTGGCTTATTATTACTTACAGTATGGGCCTATTATTATAGTATGGGCCTATTTAGGCCCATACTACAATCCAGTGACTGGTCTAAGAGTATCCTACTATTATACATTCATACCTTGAGCACATGCTCTATCTGCTTCAAGTTGACAGGCAAATGGAAAGAAGAACATGGGAAAATGAATGGAGAGAATACATTGTGTTTTTGTTGTATAGACAAGATTAATTTTACTACAATATGGATTTAAGAAAAACAGCTTTGTAGTTTTGTATAAAGTTCTGATCTTTCCCAGATCCTCAGACTCTGAGTAAAATCATATTAATCCAGCATGTTTTAAACTTTGGAGCAATAATGTATAGCCTCTTTAAGTTTATTCCAGTCCTTCTCTTCCTTTCTTAAGATGGTTATCTGAGTATGTGAATGAGATGCTCACTGGACTTTGTGACATTGAGGAAAAGGTACTTGAGCAAGTATTTTGGTCAATGTCCTTGTACTGCTGGTCTCATTTCTAGGTGTTCTGTGGCTGCTGACGTCTGTGGTTCATGAATATATGGTCTATTCTCTCTGAACTTGAATAGGCTCCATTCTCAACTCTCATTACTATGGTAGAACCCTCTGAGCCTCCATCATGACTTTCATCTGTCCTTAGACTGTCCATGCCTCACTTGTGCCAGGCCTTTGATGTGGGTTACCTCACCCCTGACACAGCAACCACTTTGGTAAGCCAAACTCAATGTCCTATGTCACATGTGAACCATAGGAAATATGGAATGAAAACTATATCCTCTTTCTGACTATAACCATACCATGCCATTGCATTCTGTTAGCAAAGTTGGGGCCACCCTATGTTGTCAGGAAGCTGCCTTGCAAAACACTTGTTTCCCAGAATCTCAACAAAGGATGTGGCAAATACTTCTTTATCTTCGGTATTCTTCTCAATCTACATAAGATACATCTTCCCCACTCAAAAGCCAAAGAGGCACGCATATATATATATATATATATATATATATATATATATATATACATATATATATATATATATTTACATATATATATACTCCTCTCCCCCCATTTTTGCTAATTCCCCCAAAAAGGCAGGAAGGAATACTCTTGCCAGATTGAAAGTGTGTGGCTGAGAGTTTGGGGAAGATGTTGTCAGTGACTTTCGGGGATCGGGGAGACAAGCAAGAACTGACAAACTAGAATCAACCCTTTATTTATGCTGAACTTGTGCTCATTTTCAGAAGAAAATCTCCCCCACAGATGGATGATTTTAGCACAAAAGAAAACAAAACCATCATAAATGACCAATTAAGTGAATATTGTTCAACAAGAAAGAAAAGCTTGCTCCCCTTATGCTTTGAGGATGAATTAAAAAAGCCAAATGCCAAGATAATCAACATTAGTCCAGCAAAGACAGTAACTTCTCACATGGTAATAATACCTACTATTGTTCAGGAAATATGTGCATAAGTACTACTTGCAGGAATCTTATATTCTAGTGACTAGAATCTTTGATAAATTATTTTTACTTCTTGGTTTTGCATTACAAAGTGACAACCACCCTTAGATTCTTAGTGCTCTTTTTAGAACTGCCAACCCAAAACTGGGGATGCCTTTGCATCAACTGAAAATTTTGTGTTTTTCTTTATGAAAAAGGCTTTGTCAAACTTTCTTGATTATAAAAGAAATATAAAACAGATTTTGTATTTTTTAAATGACTGCATTGCTTTTCACTTTTCTAACAATCTATTTTAGCTAACTGAATGAGAAAATACATACATTAAGGCTATTTGGTAGCTCACAGAGACTGTAGGAAGGCTGGAGAGACGATCTGGCCTGAGAGCTATCCAGTTAGGAGTCACCCATTTGTAACCCTAGACTGCTTCACCCAGACCCATGCTTTTGTTACACAGTTTATGACTCTGATGCTGGGCAGGAGATGCTATTTCTAAGACCCTTGCTATTGCTGCCTTTCAAAGCAGATATATGTGCTACATTCTCACTAGAGTCATTTTCAAATAGCCTACCTTTAGTGCTTGCTTTCTCTGAACTGAAGACTATCTGAGGTGTATCTGATTGGCAGAGCCTGGGTCACATGCCTGTGCCCTAACCTCAAGGAAGGCTAATAAAGTTAGTTTCTGCCTCTATGTAAGAGTACAGAGATTTGTAAGGTGGAGAATTCCCAGAGGCATTGGACAGACCAAAAATAGAACAAATCCTCACTACTGTGGCTAAACAGGTATCACTGACATCCCAATGGATTGGAAAACCAGATCTTTCATTATCTTTTTAGTAATTATAAGCAATAATATACCTTTCTCACTAAGTATACTGATGTACAATTAGATGATCCTGGTTTCTTATGTCTTGAGTTGTCTTTCTAAAAGAAAGGTAGCAATCACTGACTTAAAGTTTGCAAAGTAAAAACTGATAATATGCATATTTGACCTGTTTCTTTGGAGTTAATCTTTTTGCCCTATAATGGAAATATGGGAAAGAGTTTAATAAGTAGCTCATTCATACAAATTTTGCTATTCCTGTAACAAAAATAGTCTATTTTTAAGTCAATCTATTACTTTGGCTATATTATTACACAAATATATATTGAGTGCTTTTTATGTGCTAAGTATTGTGGTAAGGGTTGGAGTATCAGAATAAATATAATATTATAAAGATACTTTTAGATGCCTGGAATTATTTATAACGGTATGCAGACTTTAATTTTGGCTTAAATTTGGCTTATCACCTTTGACTCAATTCATTTTTTGGTATGCCTTTTATTTCTGGACATGGAAACCTAAGAAATGCCAGAGCAATGTCCCATCCCACCAATGATCCTATTTTCCCAATGACAACATCTCAGACATTTAAGGAATGTATTTATTTTGTCATATCTCACTTTATTTCAGAAAGGATTTTCATAGGCCAAAAGTTCAGATTTTACCCCTAACATCTTGACAGAATATTAAGAGAAGGAAGTGTGCCACATATAAGCACATCTTTTTTGTGTGTTTCACTACCATTATTGTTCACATTAAAAACGTCTCTGTAGTCATTTTTAGGATACTTTACCATTTCATTCTCACGTTTAAAAATATATGTAGCCTTCTTGTCTCACTAGACTGATGACTAAGTACTCTTTTCTTTAATCCACAGGAACAAAATGACACAAATCCCATAATTTTCCATGAAACTGGATATGTGCAAATGTTACTTTTGACAAAAAATCGGCTTCCTCCCCATCGTATGGAAGATGAAAACATTTACCCACATAAAAGAGCAGATTTTGTCTTAGAAAGAAATTGTGAAACCCTCAAATCTTTAATTAGGGATCAATTTATTATTCCTTCCAAACCTAAAAGGATTATGGCTACAGCATGGAAAAGAAATATACAAGCAATATCTGTTGATGTGGGCCATAGAGTTGTAGAGAGTAAGCTAAGGAAGAAAACTAGTAAGAAGACATTTGAAAACGTATCCTGGAGTAAATTCTATAATTTCTCACAGACTTTTTCCAGCCTAACAAAAAATTTTATGGGCTTCCTTGATAAAACTGTTATTCAAGAAATGAGTGCTAGACATGGCAACTTTGAAAGAATGTTTTCTACAGTAAAACCAATTAGCAAATTCAGTACCTTACCTGTCAAATATTGTTTAAAGCCTTTAAAAAATATACTCAAAGTCCATAAATTAAATAATGTAACACCCTTGGATGATTTGTTAAACTAGTCAAGTGAAAATTAGGCCCCTCAAAAAATATTGTTTTACAGCAATATTTAGGTAACAAAAAGAAAAATAGTGAAGCTCCAAGATCATAGAAGAAATTGTTACCTAAATAATATTCTAGTGGATGGTATAAAAAAGCATAACATAGAAATTGCAATTATAAATCAACAGTCATCTGTTCAAGAAAAGCCAACAATTTTTAGTAAACAAAAGGACAAAATTAGGAAATAATTATCCACAAGAGGGACTAATACATGAATTTTTATGAACTCAATTAGATTCCTCAATCATCAGCATTTCTACAGTAAAGTGTGATTTGGGACCAAGAATGGCATTCACCATCTCTGGAAATTTGCTGTTGGAAGCCAAACAGCAACCATAACCTTGCTCAATAATTGAATATCAAATAAGACAAATGCACCATTAACTTGATGCATGTGGAATTAATCATATATCAACATTTTGGATAATCATTGGAAAATAGGATTACATTAGTGATTCATGCAATTAAAAAGACTTTGTCAAATTTAAAATAGCTTTTTGTTAATAGACATTGAACTCATTCCTATACAATGCCTTTTTCAAGTATACTTTTGACTTTTTTTGGAATTGTTAAATAATTTAAAAGAATAACTTATTCACAATAAGCTAAAAATTTTTTGATACCATGTCCTACTGTTTTCAAGAAGTTGTATTTCAAAATTTCATTTTTAATCCATTTGTTTAAACTTTTTTTTTTTAATCTGAACTGTTAGTACATGAGGAGAAGTAAGTTTAATTAGAAACATTTCCTTTAGAGGAAGGCTTTGGGGGTCTCTGGAAACTTTTAAAGGCAAGGACGTAAATATGTTCAAGGTTTCTGTTTCCACTTCAGACTGGAGGTTTTATTTACTGTGCTCCATCAATGCTCCTCTTGGGCACCTCTTTCCAAGTAGAGTCAGGTTTTGGCTCTAAAATAGAATGGCAAGGAGAGAAAATGGAGGTGGGGGAGGGGATGGGGAAGTACAAATGGAAACTCTGTAAATGAGGGAAGAGCAAGAGTGATGGATAAGATGATGGGCTTTTATCTAAGGCAAGAGCTTTAAGATAGGGTGATGGGCTCAGGTATATAGGAGGTAGAGGAGATGCATACATGCATCCTGGCTCTTTACCTTTCTTCTGGTTACTAGAGGAGTAGCAACAGCAGCAGGTCAAAGTTTTCAAGTCATGTGTCTCTTTTCCAGCAAATAAGGATTGATCCTCTTGTTCTCTTGGCTTGCTGTCATCCATTCTCTTCACTCCCCACTCCCGCCCCATCCTCGTTTTCCCTCCTCCCAGGCTCACTGCAAAGCAAAACAGTATCCCTAACTACCCTGCTGGCTCAGAAGATAAAACACAAACTTTTAAATCACTAACAATAAAAACAATAAGAAATAGAACACATACCTAGTAATAGCACAAGTAATGATGGTAGTTTTTCGTGATACTCACTATAAGGTAATGAAATGTGGGCAGATATGACTAAACTTGAGCAAACAATGTAAACTGTCTGAGCCTTGGGTTACTGTATCCTTGCCTTGAGATGGGACAGTACCTTATTATAGTATTATTATTTTCAGTGTTAAAAAATTAATGTGGTGTGCCTTGAGCATAGTAAGCATTCATTAAAAATTCCCTTTCTATCTTCACCCTTTCCCCTGCTCTTAATATAACATCTCAAAAGATGTTCCCAAAAGTCTCTCACTCCAATCTTTTCTAAATTAAATGCTGGACCTAACTACAGTGTTTGAACTTTAGCCCAAAGTAGATGCAGATTAGAACTGAAGATTTTTATGTTAGTTGTTTTTGGAAGTTTCTGCTGGAACTTGTGAGCTTTATCTTTTAGGAAGAACTAAATCAACTTAACAATTCCATTTGGCTGAGAATTCTCCATTAAAACAACTGGACAGCTGGGAGCAGTGGATTCTGGGAAGGTAGTGACCTAAGCTCAGTACCTTTCTCTTCTACTCTCAGCTTCCATCTGTCATCTTCTAAGCCAGACAGCTGCTGAGATCGTCAAGCAGCGGGGTGCAAGGTTAGACATGGTTTCTCTTCTGATGTTGAGATCTGACTATGGCCCTGGAGACCAGATTCTGAGTCACAAGGCAATGACGGAGGTTGTGCTGTGTCCTGAGACCAGCTGGCTGTTGGGATCTGTGGATTACCAGAGGGAAAGATTGCCTTTGGTCTAATAAAAGTGTTTCTGGTCTCACTGGTCCCAAGAGGCCAGGAAGGAAACACCAAGCCTGTGAGAACACTGGGAAGTCAGAGATCAGTGAATTTTCCCTCAGATGCTTCACCAGGGGATTGTGGTCTGCTTGCTTCTAAAGCACCATTCCATAATGGGTTAGACTTTACCTTCCACCACTCAACAGTACTCTAGTTACTAGACATGGCAATAAACAGACCTGTACTTCCCTGAGCCAACTAAGAAAAGTAATAACTCATCTAAAGGGGCCCAGCAGCAGACAGTGGCCAGCCACGCAGGACTGTAACAGAAAAAGGGCAAAATTATGAAAATTGACAGAAATATCATTTCAGGGATGAGGAGGAATAGGTAAACACAATAATTTTGTAGGATTAGCAATGAGAAAAATCATTAGAAAAAATAAAGTTGCTTCCTGTTTGCTAACCCTGCTAAGTCCAACTCTTTCAGTAACCAGCGATTAAATAAACAGAACACATAGAGCTGCTAGAGGAGACAAGGAACAATTTGATAAGAAAAATAATACAAATACTTAAGGAGATTCAAGTATAGCACACTATATGCACACACACACACACACACTTGCACACTCACTATACTATTTTCCTTAAGATATAGGTTGGATTTGTTATTACTTTCAAGCATAATCTTAATAGAAGAGTTAATGATTAATTGAATAGGATGTATAAGATTTCCAAATAAAAAGGGGAATGGGATTACTATGAAAAAACAAGGAAAATTTTAAAAAGAACCAATATACAATAAATCATAAAAATATTGAAATCAAGTCTCTGTCCTGATACTATATTTGAATAGGTTGAAATTTCCCATTAAAAGACAGGGACTTTCAGGCTGAGTTAAAAAAATAACACTTAACTATATACTGTTTATAAGAAATATAGTTAAAGCAATAAAGAAATCTTGAAAATAAAGTAGTGAGGAAAGAGATACCAAGCCAATGAAACAAAAAGAAGTTGGAGTGGAATTATTAATATCAGATAAACTAAAATTTAAGGTTAGAAACAATAAATAAGGATCTTATATGTTATGTAATAATGAAAATACAATATATTAAAACAGCATCTTTGGTGTTCTTTGTATATGCCAAAGAAGAAAGTGGCTAGTTATATAAAGTAAAAACTACTGGAATTCCCAGGAGAATGTAATAAAAATAAAATTATAGTGGAAGACCTCAGTTCATCTGTTTCAGAGTTAAACAAGTAAAACAAAATAAAACAAAACCCCAAAAATATGGATGCAGAGTAATTATACAATCTAATTAATAAAGTTGATGTAATGGATATGGACCTCAGTTTCTCTGCAACAGAGAAAATAAATTTTGGGTTTTGTTCTTAGAAAATTGATTGTATTGTGGACTATGCAGAAATACCCAATATTTTTTAAAACTTTTTTAATGTTTATTTTTGAGAGAGAGCGAGAGACAGAGAGTGAGCATGAGTGGGGGAGGGGCAATGACAGAGAGAAAAAGACACAGAATCTGAAATAGGCTCTGGGCTCCGAGCTGTCAGCACAGAGCTCGACATGGGGCTTAAACCCACGAACCTCAAGATCATGACCTGAGCTGAAGTCAGATGCTTAACCAACTGAGCCACCCAGGCACCCCAAGAAATACCCAATGTTTTTAAAAATAAATATAGGGATTTAAAAAATCCAATAAAATTAAGAATAAGCATAAGGAAAATTCTAAATTTATTTACTATTTGAAAATAAGGGATGAAGAGGCCAAAACTCAAATTATAAGGTAGAAAATGAAAAGGAAACCATTTCATTCCAAAGCCTGTGGCATAACAGCAAAAACTAGTTCAAAAGAAAATGTAAAGTTTTCATTTTTCTCCCTCTTCCACCCGCTCCTAGTTCTCTTTCTTCTTGGAAAGGATTTAGTAAAAAGGATCCCAAGGTTCTCATCTCAGGAAAATAGAAAAAGCATAAAATAATACACAAGAAAGTATGAATAGGAAATTAACACAGAGAAACACTACAAATATTTAAGTAGAAATAAAAATGTAGTATAAAAGGATAAATAAAAGCAATAGTTGTTTTGTGTGTTTGTTTAAAATACACATGAAAGCTGGGGGTTAAGATGCAGAGAATGGGTGGAGAATATGGAGCGGAGAATAGGTGTGTAGTACCACCTGGAACGTCTATTCACTAGCCTGATTTCCCCTGTATAAATTACCCTAAATAAAACTCTGTGTAAATGGAATGGAGTGCCTCACTTTGTTTTTTGGTATTAAAGGACTTAAGGGAAAGGAGAAAAAAGGAATATGAATGATAAAAGAAACAACCATAGATATAGAAAAGAGGAAAAGAATCATAATATTACATGCAAGCCAACAAATTTGAAAAATCCAGGAAAAAGTGGATGATCTCCTCTATCAAAAAGGACATGATCAAAACTGACCCCAAGGAATGGATATTTGGAATAGACCAGTTTCCCAGAAAACAGTGACATTCACCAAAACCAGATTGAATTCGCAAGTCATTTTCCTTTATTATTGAAGCCAGTGTGGTAGGCAGAATTCCAAAGTTGTCATCCCAAGACTCAGACCTCTCATTATTCAATCAAACACTAGTTTAGATGATGCTGTGAAAGGACTTTACATAAGGATTTAAGGTTACTAACCAGCTGACCTTAAAATATGGAGAATATTTTGAGTTATCAGTGGGCCCAATGTAATCATGATCCCTTAAAAGCAGAAGAATGCAGAAATCAGAAAGATGTGGCAGAAGAGAAGGTAAGAAGGATGGATTAGAAGTTGAGGTTGGAGACTTCATAAAGGCAAAAGTTTTGAGCACTGTTATTTACAACACTTCCGATTTGTTCACAGTTACTTACTTCCTCCATGATTTTGCTATGCTTCTGCATAATTGGAGTGTATTTCCCTACTCCATTGACTTGGGCTTGGTCATGTTACTTACTTTAACAAATAAAATGTGAGTACAGATGACTAGCATGATTTAACTTTGCTCCTGTCTTCCACCATCACAACAGCATGCCTCAGATAGTGGCCATTCTTTGAGCCTGGATGCCCATATAAGAAAAAATTTAGATCTCAGACCAGCTGAGCAAAGCCCAGAAGAGCATCAGCCCACCCATGACTTTCATGTAACATGATCAAGAAATAATATTTTGATGTTGTAAGTCACTAAAATAATGGGGTTATTTCCACAACAAGAACAGACTAACGCAATGTAGGAATCTGACAATACTGACTTCATCTTTGTCCCTCCATCTTGTTCTCCCCTCTGGCACACAGATGGCACCACTTTAGATAACTACCCTGTGACCTCACCACCATGTTCCTTGCTCCATAAAAGCTAGGGGTTAAGATGTGGAGAGCAGGAAGCAAATATGGAGTGGAGAATAGCTGTGTAGTACCACTTGGATCATCTGTTCACTAACCTGATTGCCCCTGTCAATAAAGTATCCTGAACAAAACTCTATATAAATGGTATGGAGTGGCTTGCTTTGTTTTTTGGTATTAAAGTGACTTTTTTAAAAAATGTTTTTAAAGTTTATTTATTTTGAGAGAGAAAGAGCAAGAAGGGGAGGGGCAGAGAGGGGGGGGGGAGAGAGAGAAAATCCCCAGAAGTCTCTGGCACTTACAAAACAGAGCCTGTCATGGGGCTCAATCCCATGAACCATGAGATCATGACCTAAGCCAAAATCGAGAGTCAGTTGCCTAACTGACTGAGCCACCCAGGCTCCCCAAATTCGTTTTACCAGTTTTGGTGGGGGGTGGGGGGAGTTGTTTTTGTTTTTAAGTAGGCTTCATGCCCAGTGCAGAGCCCAACATGAGGCTTGAACTCAAGACCCTGAGATCAAGACCCAAGCTGAGATCCAGAGTCAGATGTTTAACCAGCTCAGCCACGGAGACACCTGGTATTAAAGTGACATCTAAGTCTGCAGAGTACACAGTACTGACCCTCTTCTACCTTCTGACACACTGTTATTTTTGACTTTAATCTTTGAATTTCTCACAAGAAATTTTATAATGGGAGGGGGTTTAAATTCAGAATTGGGCATCTCTGTGTTGTTAGCATTTTATTAATGGAGTATGTTAATCTCATAACAGAACCTCTGATGAATCATGCTGGGCAATGGCCTGGCCATGATGTGAGAATGGAAATAAAACAGGAAATGAAATTTTTATTTTGATACATCATGGGCTTGGAGTTAATTAATGTAATGATTGATGGGGGGCACCTGGGTGACTCATTCGGTTGAGTGTCCAACTTCGGCTCAGGTCATGATCTTGTGGTCTGTGAGTCCGAGCCCCATGTCAGGCTTTGTGCTGACAGCTCAGAGCCTGGAGCCTGTTTCAGATTCTGTCTCTCTCTCTCTCTCTCTCTCTCTCTCTCTCTGCCCCTCCCCCGCTCATGCTCTGTCTCTCTCTGTCAAAAATAAATGAACATTTAAAAAATATATATATAATGGCTGATGTATATTTTAGAGTCTTCTGGATGCAAAATTCACATAGTTGACCAGCATTCCTAGGAGAATTCAAAAAGATGAAATCTCATAAAGGTAAGAAGAATTGCCCTGATAACTGCAAATCTCCTCTCCACATCCCTGACTGACCATAAACTGAATGACTAAGTTCAACAGGTAAGGTAAAGTTAGGGAAGAATACTTATTTCCCTGCTCCTCATGTTTCCCTGTGGAGGTAGGAACTTCTCTATGGTAATGCCTATGGTCTTCTGGCCCATCCATTACTCACTTTTCCCCGTTGAGAAGCGAGATGCCTCATTAGGGGCGGCAGCAATTAGCCCATGTTTCTTGACTGGGTAAGATTAATCTATTAAAAGATGATAAGCACTAAGGAATTTATTCTTTTCTTCCCTCTTTGCCCCAATTCAGAGGACACAGCAATAAATGCAGTGTGTCTGTTCTGCAGACTAAAATGTTCCATTGGGTAGGCAATCCCACACTTGGAAGCAGGGAGGGAGAAAACAGTCCTAAACAAGTCCACTTAGCACTCAAACCTAAGCAATTTTCTCCAAATGGCTCAAATTGTGTTATGACTGCTATCAATCTGCCTGCTGCATTTATCTCTCTGTTGCTTTCAAATTCAAACTCCAGTGAGGAAGATGGGAGTTATTTTTTAGTCCCCTCCAATTCCAACATATATTTTCCAGTGTACTTTCCTGAAAGTTCTGTTGTCAAGGATATTGATTCCATCACATAACTTTGAGTGTGGATGTAGATGGAGTGGCAAGGAGAGAACTGGCAGGGCAATTGAAACTGTTTTCAAGCCATCAATCTCCCCTTTCTTCCTGAGCCACACTTTCCTGGAACTCAGAGTATAATACCCTGGGGCTCATGTATTTCCATGTCAACCACAGCTTCTGAAATACCAGTCTGGACTGAACTGAGGCTCCTGCTTGTTCCAGCATGGTGACTGGAAATGTAGCATTGGGCTATCTACCAACAAGGAATGCCTTCTTGGAGAATATATATTGTGCTTTAAATCTGAGATGGCATTGTCCCATCTTGGCCATACTGTAAGCACCACATTTGGAAACTTTTCCTTCTGTTACATAGAGTAACAGAGACTTAGCTTGCCCAATTTAAATCTCTACCTGATAACACAAGATATATATACTCTTACCAGGAGTCCATAGCCGGGTACTCACATCTTAAAAGAGCAGACCTAAAATTCTGCTAATTTTGACAGTACAAAATCTCTCCCTTAACTCCACTATTCTCTGTTACTAACCACGATGTTCCTTCCAGGTATCACCAACAAATCTCCCTTGACTACATATTTGTTAGTAAGGCAATAAACTTCTCCTGTTTTACTTTCTCTTTTCTGTCCCTATCCCCATGACTCCTACAAACACCACACACACACACACACACACACACACACACACACACACACACACAAACACACACACAGACTATAGCTTTTGTGTGCGTGAGAGACTGTGCAGTCTCCCTATTTAGAAAACCAGAGTCACATAATTATGCCTTCCTCCAGAGCAGAGAACTCCTTCATGGCTTTGGTGTTCACTGACTAGCATTGGCTTGAACACCTCTAGCAGACAATAAAGCCATTCCTCTCAAAATAGCCCATGCCATTTTCAGGTCTTGCTAATTGTGTATCACCCAGGGACTTGACAGGAATCTCATGGTCAAAATTATCCACAAACTGGATAATTTGAGGAGAACTTAATAAGGGGCTGCTTACCAAGGTATCAGCTCAGTGTAAGGAAACTACAAGGGATAATGCAGAGCTCCAGAGCTAGTAACCACCCTAGGTCTACAGGCTGAAAGGAAGGGGTGAGGGGATAGAGGAAAGCAGACAGAGAGAGAAGCATGTGATACTAGCCCATGGTAACATCCCAGGGAGGAAGCCAGGGTAATAATAAATACCCTGGGACCTCACTTTCCTTTTGCCCTCTTTTGTGCCTATAGCCCTTCCCATTGTCTAAAGTCAATCAAAAGTCTGCCATTAAGACAGGGCTGAGACTGGAGTGGAGTGACTAGAGCAAGGTGCCTAGTGCTCAACATACAAGGAGATACTTCCTGTCAGGGCCATGCAAATGCAGCATCAGCACTGAGAGTGAGTGCCTCCTTAAATGTGGTGCCCTAGGTGCCTCTCTTGCCTCATCTAGTCCCAACCCTGGGTGAAGAGAGCCCACTGATGAAATCCATGGAAATCAACCTCCCAGGGCACAGAGCTGGGTTATGAGTCAACTTGAGAATCATTTGGAAGATATTGAGCACACACTGTTAGCAGGGTATTCATTATGGTAAGTTAAAAATCTGTGGCTTCCACTGAACCCACTTGATCCAGGATTACTTGACTAAGTTAGATTTCTTTTAGGTATAATTTCAAAAAGTTAAAAGGCATGACTCTCCTACAAATATAAAATGAACATATGCCAAGGATTTTTTTCAACCCATTCATTAATGAGTAAAGAATAAGATGTTAAAACCAGTTCAAAGGAAAATGTGAAGACAGATTTATGTAGTCAAGTTAGCCGAAAGAATGTTAAAGTGAATATGCTAATAAATGTAAAACTGGTTAATATCTTACAGGGCAATAAATTTAAAGCTTTAGGGTTATCTTTTCTACTGGAGGGAAATCAATTACATCTCAACATTTAAAATTTATCTGTGCTATACACAAGAATCATTTGCTTCGCAATTGATTTTCCACAAGACCGCTTTTCTATTAGAAAGCCAATCTAGGGTGCATACCCTTTTAAGAATTAATTAATACATTGAGAATCCATCTGACAATTCCCAGTATTCCACTAAAAGAATATCCAATAATCACCTTTCTTATTTCTAATATTGGATACTTTTGAAAAGCATTTCTTCTTCTGCCTGGAAGCCTTTTGGATATATAAAGATACGGACACATCTCATTTTACTCCAGGAGTCAGGTGCCCAGGATTAGACCCAGGTGCAGTGTGAGCAGGAAAGTGTTTTGTTTCAGTTCTCCAAGGGAGAATCAAAACCAATCATTTTTAAAGCTGAGGGGATATTGTTAAATGTAAATCCCATTTACTGCCTCCTTCACTCTAAAGAAAACCTTCATTATGTATGTTCTCTGCCCAGAAAAGAGGTAGGGCACTGCCTTTATAGCCATAGCCGTGGGAGGACAACAAGAAAGAGACAAAGAACTAGTCGGACAAGTAGCCACAATGTAGATTCCCAAGTGGCATTTAGTTTGTCAACATACTTAGTTAAAATTTAATCAATAGTTAATTTGATCCCGATACTATACTTTTGTGTGAACTGCAATCAAAATATGGGCTCTCGGTGTCAGGTATGAATTATCCATCTTTAGTGACAATGACTTATAACTGATGCCCCTAAAGACCATTGTGTTCATTCTTTTGGTGTTTTTTTTTCCCCATCATCATCCTTACTATCTTGCTCTGTTCCAATTTGCTTGAGACTTCAGAGATAAAAAGGATCTTGAAAATCTTCTGGGTGAGAGCTGTCCAGTACAATGTTCTATACTGATGGAAATGTTCTATATTTGTACTGTTCAATATAGTAACTGCTAGCCACCTGTGGCCATTATACACTTAAAATGTTTCCAGGACAGGATTTCTCAAACTCAGAACTATTGACATTTGGGCTGGATAATTCTTAATTGCTGCCAAGATTGGTAAGAAAATTCAACCACCTTGCTGAGTTGGTCCACACACAGTCATCCTAATGAATGTCAACCTCATTCTCTCAGCTCTCAGAAATCTTTTAAACTCCCGTTGACTTCTCTTCACAAATTCATGGTGGCTGTTCCAAATTCTCCCACTCTGCTCAAAATCATGACTTCACTCTGCCCACCAGTTCCAAGAATAGGAGGAAAGCAGAATCAGCTGCAGCTGTAGTATGAGATTACTTCCTCATGTAATTCTGGAGTTTACTTAAATCTTCCAGTTCCCATGTGGGTGGCAGTACTGATCAGGTCTGAATTTCTCCATGCTATGAGAAATCCAAAGTGGGAATAGCTGATTCCTTGGATATAAGAGAGACAGCTCAGTGTAGTGAAAAGAGCATTGGATGGAGATGCAAGAGGCCAGGTCTCTACAATCCGTTCTGTTAATAACTCATGGTTATTTGGGCAAGACCTTCAATCTGTCAAGTCTCAGATTACCCACCTTGAATACCAGGGAAAACCTTCAGTGATTTTTTTCCCCAAGATTTTAGATAATCTTTTTAGATCTAGACCTTTTAGATTCTACTTTCTTTTTTACTCTTCATCTTCTAATAATAATAAAAAAAAAAAAGTTTATTGAGTACTTACTATGTGCCGTCACTGTACTAGTTGCTGGAAATCTAACAGTGACTAGAATAGACTTGACTTATGCCCTGATGTAGTTTTATGGGGAAACTGGCTACCTGTTCAATGCCCCACCCTGGGAAAACTCAACTCTAGGGAGAACAATCAATCCAAGCAATAAGGTTGTGTTGCTCTATTCTTATCTAACCCACAAGGCACTGGGAGGGCAAGACTCTGCCTCCTCCAAAGTCATGATTTCTCCCATGCAGCATGTTGATTGTTTAGTAGAACCAGGGATTTTATGCAAAATATTTAATGATGAGCACAGTACAGGCATTGGCCAATGAAACTTATGGCTGAAGCAGGATGTCACTCCTAGACTTATTCCTTTGGTTGCTGATTTGTGGGGAGGTCTGGGGGATTCCAGAGGAGAGACTAGGGTGACCATGGCAGTAGGTCAAGTCTCAGAGAAACTAGGGAAGTTACTTTTTACCAGCATTTATAGAAATATATCTATATTCAAACTACATAGTGGCCATGCTGGTCAGACTGGTCAGAGGCTACTAGTCAGTTAATATTCATTAACCCTAAGTAGAATTGAGGAGGCAATGTGGACACACAGCTATGTGACTTATCAACAGCATTGGCTTTTCCAGAGTCATCAAGAGAAGACTGCAGTACCCCAACATTTTTTTAGAGATGCCTGCTTGGATGGACATATGTATGTAAACCTAAAAAGTTAACTTCAGCTTCCTCTTTTGACTCTACCCAAGTTTCCATCCAGAACCTTTCTGTCCTGGGCCATCTCATAGTTCTACCCATTCCTGAGTCCAGATATTTCTGAGTCCGGATAACCTCCTTGTATTGACATGTCATCTTAAATGTGGAGTTTAAGATTCTAGACTACCTTGTTTGTCCCAATGCATTTTCCTTCCAACAGAAATAACTCTAATGAGTTATTTTCTGCCAAGTATGGGGAAACCACATGTTTCTGTAATGAAATTATGCAATGAACTACTCCACTTCTGCTTTCTCCTTTTCCCCTCCCTCCCCTCCTTCCTTTCATTCCTGTCCCTCCTTTCCTCCCTTTCTTTCTTCTTTCCTTCCACTCTTTTAACATATGTTTATTGTATGCCTACAATATGGCTTTGATTCTAGTTACTGAGAATACAGCTCTGAACAAAAACAAAATCCTCCACTCTTATAGACCTGAGTTATGAAGTTCATGAAACTTTAGCTTCATGCCCTTCATTTGTATGAACTTTTTCTAAGGCTCCAAGAGAGGCCCTAGAAATATGTTTCTCTGCTTTATATACTTTATAAATTTTATAAAATTTGTAGAAGAGGGGCACCTGGTGGCTCAGTTGGTTGAGTATCTGACTCTTGGTTTAGGCTCAGGTCATGTCTCGCAGTTCTTGCGTTCCAGCCCCACATCAGGCTCTGCACTCTCAGTGCAGAGCTTGCTTCAGATCCTCTGTCTCTCTTGCTCTCTCTCTGCCCCTCCCTCACTGGTGAACTCTCTCTCTCTCTTTCTCTCTCTCTCTCTCTCTCTCTTAAAAATAAAAAACAAAAAAGCACCAAAAATAAAATTTGTAGAAGATGTTTTAGCTGTAATTGGTGAAGAATGTTGTCTCTTTCCACCTCAATTTTTCCATCATCATGCGTCCCCTTGTATCAGATGACATTTGAATGGCAGAAAATACTTCGAGAATTCTTGTATGGAGAAATTGAGTGAGAAATATATGGTCTGGGTTTGGTAGGATATATATAGGTGGTATGCATCCACTTTCGTATAAAGTTATTTAGCTGTTTTAATGTAGGAATGGGCTTCTAGAATACTTCTCCTGTCTACTATAGTACTTTATCTACCATGTGACACAAAGTTACATGTCCAGAGGACGTATCATGAAATAAAATGTGTCCTACAGTGGCCAGTTCTAAAAGTGTGTGACTGGATGAGGAGAACCAAGATATGAAACATACAGAGTTGGAAACTATCAATGAAACCTTTCTCTAATCATCAGACAAATAAAATTATTAGTAGGGAATTTGAGTCTCCTCAATACTTAGTCAAAACAAAAGTTCTCTCTTGTTGGCAAAAAACTCAATAATGTGTATACTGTTAAAAAAGGAACTGTATATTTTTTCTGTTTAGGTGGAAATCATACAAAATAGAACTTATCAGAATTTCTGGGTTTATAGGGTACATATTTGTAGCAGCACTACAATGAGTTTGGGTGTTTTATTAATCAATAATAAAAACAAACTAGTTGGGGCTTCTAGGTGGCTCAGTTGGTTGAGAGCCCAGCTCTTGGTTTCGGCTCAGGTCATGATCTCATGGTTTGTGAGTTCGAGCCCCACATTCACCTCCACACTGACCGTGTGGAACGTGCTCTGGATTCTTTCTCCTCTCTCTGCCCCTCCCCCACTAGCGTTGAGTACATGCACACACTCTCTCAAAATAAACATTTTTTTTAAAATGGGCAAAGGATTTGAACAGACATTCTCCAAAGAAGACATACAAATGGCCAACATGTGAAAAGATGCTCAACATCAGGGAAATGCAGGTCAGAATCACAATGAGATATCACTTCACCTGTTGGGATGGTTATTATAAAAAACAAAACAAAAATAAAATAATGTGAGGATATGGAGAAATTGGGACCCGGTGCATTGTTGAAGCAAATGTAAAATGGTGCAGCCATTATAGAAAATAGTGTGGAGGTGCCTCAAAAAGTTAAAAATAGAACTACCATATGATCCAGCAATCCCACTTTTGAGTATTTATGTAAAATAATTTTTTCCAATTTTTTTCTAGTTCCTTACGTGTAAAATTAGGTTATTGATTTGATTTTCAAAAATTTTTAAAGTGTTTATTTAGATTCCAGTTAGTTAACATACAGTGTAATATGAGTTTCAGGTATAAAATTTAGTGATTCAACACTTCCACACAGCACCCAGCGCTCCTCATGACAAGTGCACTGCTTAATCCCCATCATCTATTTCACCCCTCCCCCTACCCACTGCCCTTCTGATAACCATTGGTTGTTCTCTATAGTTAAGAGCCTGTTTCCTGGCTTTCCTCTCTCTCTTCTTCCCCTTATGATCGTTTGTTTTGTTTCTTAAGTTCTACATATAAGTGAAATCATATGGTATTTGTCTTTCTCTGACTTATTTCACTTAGCATAATACTGTCTAGTTGCAATGACATGAGTTTATATAGAGAAGAATTAAAACAGAATTTCAAAGTGATATTTGCACTCTCATGTTCACTGCAACATTATTCACAATAGCCAATATATAGAATCAATCTAAATGTTCTTCAGTGGATGAATGGATAAAGAAAATGTGGTATATATCTACAATGGAATATTATTACATTACATTAATTACAGGAATTACATTAATCCTGTAGATAAATTTGGAGAGAATTAACATCTCAACAATATTGAATTTTCCAATCTATGAACACAGAATAGCTCTTTATTTATTTAGCTCTTCTTTCATTTCCTTCTTCAGTGATGAGAAGACTACTTTGATAAGATGGCATTTAAGACCTGAATTAAGTGATATCATGAGCCATGAGGCTATCTGGAGGAACAGTATTCCAGGAAGAGTACAATGAGTACAAAGGTCCTTAGGTATAGTGTGCTTTGAGTGTTCTAAGCAAGGAGGCCACTGTGACTGACTGAAGAGAGGTGGAGTGAGGGGGCAGAGAATGAAGTCACAAAGGTAACAAGAGGCCAGATCATGTAAGGCCATGTAGGTCATTGTAAGGTTTTGAATTTTATTTAGAGTAAGATGGGAAGTTGATTAAATAATTTTGAGCAGAAGTGTGACATTTGATTTATTTTTTTAGGTCACTTTGGGTGGTTTGGGGAGAAAAGACTAATAGGGAAAGGTGAGTCCAGGATAGAAGAAGAAAAACCATTACAGAAAAAAAATTATAATATTTTAGCAAGCACATATGGTGACTTGGACTAGAATGCCAGTAGAAGTAATAAATGTTGGAATATGGATATATTTTAAAGATAGAGTTGATGGGATTTGCTAAGAACTAGATGTGGGCAGCTAAAGAAAGAGAGGAGTCAAAGATGGCTGTGAGCTTTTGGGCCTAAACAATTGGAAGAATAGATTTTTCATCAGTTCAGTTGGGGAAGACTATACAAGGACATGTTTTGGAAGGGGTTTATCTGGCTTAAAAGGAGTAAGAAGGGGAAAAAGTTTTTTTTCTAAAATCGTTATGCACCATTGAGTTTTAAGCACAGAATCTGAGAATTTGCAGCCTATGTTCTGAGTATATTTCAATAGCAACCACCTGCAGTAAACAACAGCCTATGCATTATGGTCTGAACATTTATGGTAAGGAGAAGGCAATAGGCAGAAAGTAGGAAAAGAATATTTCAATTAGTAACTGAAGTGATTATGTCTCTTAAGAGGCATGCAGGAATGGGTGTTAATGAGTCTCTGGGTAGAAAAGACCTCACGGAAGATTCTCTATTTTATTTGAGACTTGAAGAAGTTAGCCAGCAGAGGGGGATGGGGTTTGTGGGGGATGGAAGATTAACCTATAATAAGTCAAATGATGAGCAGGTGCAAGGATCCAGAAATGAGAGGATGTGTTTGAGGAATTAGAGAAAGTCAATCATAAGTATAGAGCAAGGAGAGCCAAAAGAAGAATAAGGCAGGAGATGGGTTTAATCCTAACAATTAGATCTGCAATTTTGTAAAATCACTGTGGCTGCTGTGTGACTCCTGTGTAGAGAGCGAACTGCAGGAGCACAGATGTAGTTATCGAGCCTGAAGACTAAATAGGCTTGTATTCTAACTTGTAGTCTTGGTGAGGGATGATGATGATGGCAGCGGGTTCAAACTTCAGAGATATTTAGGAGCTTATCGATGGCCAAAGAGAAGAGAGAAGCCCTAAGAATGACTCATTACTGGGTTTCTAGGGTGAGCAGCTTGGTGGATGATGGTTCCTTTTAGGAAGATGGGAGTGCCAGTTATTAAATTTTTGTCTCTCAGCTCCAAACCTTAGAGTAGGTTTGGACTATCTTTCCCTATTCCACTTTGTGAAGCTGGTGCTTGTGACTTGCAAATCACATTCCTGCTTCGCCAGCTGGCTCTCCATCAGGCTCTGCCATTGGTGGTGCTAGGGAGACTGCAAAGCTGGAGGAGAAATGCCCCTTAGTGTCTGCTTCCTCTTAGCATTTCTGCAGCAATGATTCTTCCCCCCAGAAGCAGCCAGCCCTTCCTATAGCAGCAGCTGAATGCAGTTGGCAGTTTTCCTGTCACTCGCAGAGCTGGTCTCAACATGCTCCCCACAGCCTACAGAGCCTCTGGATCCCAGGCTTATGGGGAGCCTCCTCTGAACTCAAAGATTCAGGTATCAAAGATTCCAGTTAAGCAGCATCTCTTCCTCAGAGGTCTGAGTTTAGCTATTGGTGTGTATGTGGGGGGAACCCTCTAATTTTCTAGGTTTTAATAATTCTAGCCTCTTCCCTTTATTCCCTCTGCCTTTCCTGCAGTAGCTATCTCCATGATACCTTAGAGGATTTTTTAAAAACCTTTTATTTGCATAGTTAGTATTTATTTACATTAAATTCTCTTTAAGCAAATAACCAGCGTGGTTTCTGTCTCCTAACTGGACTCTGATTGGCACAGAAATTGTTGCTAGGAGTACTCCCAGGAAACAGACCCTAAACAGTGGGATTTGGCCATTAGCTTGGCTTGTGCTCGGCTTGAATGTAGTGCTGAGCTCCTTGCTAATAGGAAATGAATACTGGTAACCCATGTCATGCAGAAGTATCATTATTAATTAAGTCATCACCTGTAGTTGATTGGGATAAAGTGCCTAATGAAACAAGTCTATCTGCCGTGTTTGACTGTTAGAACAGTAACAATGACTATGACAACTGGTGATAAATAGGTTCTTCTGAATACACTAAAGCACTTAGAGAAAGTACCAACCTTGAGTCCTCATACTCTCTGCTCAAGTCTCATCAAAGAGGTGGAGGGATTCCATGACAGCCTTAAAAGAATCTCTCATTTCCCCAGGGCACTTGGTGGCTCAATCAGTTAAGCATCTGATTTCGGCTCAGGTCATCATCTCATGGTTCATGGGTTTGGGCCCTGCATCCGGCTCAGTGCTGACAGCTCAGAGTCTGGAGCCTGCTTCAGATTCTGTGTCTTCCTCTCTCTCTGTCCCTCCCCCACTTCTCTCTCTCAACAATAAATAAACTTAAAAAATAGAAAAAATAGAATCTCTCATTTCTTATAGCTACAGGGCTGCTACTGCTAAAAATGAACAGATATTTAATTGTCCAGTTTACAGAATTTACAACATCAGTTGAATCTATACCCTTGCCAGGTCTCTGGTGTAGAAGTTAGGAAAGTGATAGGGAAGGAGAGGGACCCCAAAACGTGGATTGGGGATACATCTGGATGGACTTAGGCCAAGGTGAGAATTTTGAAATCTCAAGTCACTTTGAACCTCTTCTGTCAGTGGAAGCAGCTTGTCCTCCTGTGTCTGAGGATATCAGTCTTTCCTTGCTTGAGAACTATCCACTATTCCCGTAACTAGGGTCAGATATCCGCATGCTCCAGGGGAACAAGTACAAAGTCCGATCCAGGAGGAAGCAGCTTATAAACCAAAAAAGCTGATTGCCAGATTTTCCTAACTTACATCAATATAAACCTGAGGAATATGTATAGAAATGAATTTTAAGGAAGATGGGATATAAAACCGGATTAAAATAAACTTAAAAGAAATACATGTTTAGACATAACAGATATACATGACAACTGGTAAAATCCTTACATTGGCAATTTGACCCATGGAACAAGGACTATAATGGTAGAAAGGAAGCCTCTGGAACCTTTCCATCCTACTAGGACAGTAAACAAAACGAATAGCATATCTTCAAGGGAATTGCAGAGGTTAATGCCCATTACCAAAGACTTAGAAAGATGTATGACTGGTGATACCTATCACATTCCCACATAAGTCGCCTGTTTGTCCAATGCAGAAAGCAGATCTTGAGAAATATCTGAGGATGGTCATAAATTTAATCAGGAGGTGACTTTTGTTGTAGTTAATGTTCCACATGTAGTATTTTTACTAAAGCAGATTAACACCATAGCTCCTTGCACCTAGTATTCAGCTAATTAATTGATATGGCAAATGCTTTTTTCTCTATATCTGTTCATAAGGACCAACTAGAAATAGTTTACTACTTATATAGCAGGGCCAGTAGTACATGATTACAGTTTTATCTCAGGGTTACATCAAATCTCCTACTTTGTGCCATAATATTGTCTATAGATAACTTGATCATCTAAATGTACAAAATCAACTGATTCAATATAGTGATTGAATTATGCTGATTGGACCTGATAAACAGGTAGTAGTAAATATATGGGATGGCTAAGTAAATAGCTGGATAGCAGCCAGTCGGGATTCATTACCTGATACAATAGGGGACAATGGAGGAGAAGCAGTTTGCGGGGGTTGAGGGGACAATGATCGGTTTAGTTTTATACATGTCAAGGGGCCTCAGAGTCATTCAAGTGAAGATGTTCGGGAGACGGTTGTATATACTAATCTGGAGTTCAAGAGAACCCATGTGATAGAAATTTGGGAAGTGTTGGCAAAATGATAAATGGTAAGTGAATCCAGTAAGTGGGATGAAATTATTAGTAAGAATGTATAGAATGAAAAGACCCAAGACGAAGCCCCGAGGAATGTGAAACTCTACTTAAAAAATCTAGATGAGGAAGAGCCAGTAAAGCAGAAAGAATGAGAAGGAATATCTAGAAAACTAGGAGGTGTTTCAGACGGTGTGGCATCAGAGAAGTAAAGGGAAGTGTGTGTGGCTAAAGGAGAGGAGAGGATCAGTAGTGCAAATGCTGTAGAGTGGAGGAACAAGAGAAGGACTGCGTGTCTGCAGGGTTTACTTCCATGGAAGTCATTGATGACTTAGGGATGGACAGCTTCAGTGTGGTGGAGGCTGTAAAACTAGTTTCAGGTGGGTTGAAGAGTGATGAGGGAATGGTTATAAGAGGGTAGAGCCATGGTCAATCGGTGGATAGTGAGGCCAAGTTCACTGAGATAGGAGGATCAAAACAACTGATTTACAGTCGATTTGTATGAAGTTCGGTTGTAAACACCTTGAGTTCTAAATGCCTTTGTATTTTCAATGCCTACTTTGATGACTAGTATGGTATTTGTGATTGGGTCATGATTGACTATGACTAATAAATTGTCATTTCTTAATCCTAGTTATTCTTCATATGGTTGATAAATACTAAACTTGGTAATTGAAGGAGGAAATGGTATCGCCAGACTTCTTATAAAAGCAAGTATGTTCATCTACCCCACTTGGGGCAGGACTATGTAGTGTAGGAGCACACTGCTAAATACACTGGGCCAAATCTGCACAGTCACTTAGAGCTGTAGGACTCAGGGCATTCCTAAGACTCCTTCTTGGCCTTTGTTTTCCTATTTATAAGTTTTTTTGCCATACCTACTTCCTAGAGTAGAAAGGATGAAATAAAATAATAAACCACAATGATAGCACATGGCCAGGCTCATCATCAGTAATCAATAATTTCATATCTTCGAGCCCAACATAGAGAAGTATGAGGCACTGTAGAGAAGCTCCATTCCCCTTCCAAGCTTTTTAGTTCACAGAATTTTAAAGGCATTGTTTGAATAGGAAACACATATGACCCTTGCTTCCGGGCTAGAAAATAATCAGTGGTACAACACAGTAGGTCACTAGGATGATCTAAGCAGGCAGTGAAATAAGAAACTGGTGAATAGATGTGGGCACCAAAATATCCCACATAAATTCCAGTATAAGAAAAGCAAGTGAGCTTAGGGAAAGGGAGAAGTACAGGGAAAAGAAATAACGTGAGTTATGTTAACAAATAGTATACAGAATCAATTTTTCCTGGTGGAGAAACATGATGGGTAAAGCAATGTTTTGATAAAAAGACATGTTTTAATTATAAAGAAGATTTTTCCGCCAGTAGTTCCACTTAGCAAAATATAAAACATATCAAGGTACAATGTTGACATTTCCAAATAGAGTAGACTTGTATATCAATGAAAATATTTAAATCAAGTCTTCCCAATCTTATACAATTTTAGATACTTCCACCGTTATTCAATTTTATAAATAATATATAAATCTCCCATATATAATTCTGTGATTAATATTACTGAGGTTAGAAAATAGGTCTAAGTAATTGAAATACCTAAAAGTACCAAAAAGTCTAAATACCTATAATAAAAACCCAGCTGGATTGTGCACATCTATCTTTATGGGCACCTGATACAAATGCTTGACTCCATTTGACTTCACAGCACTTTACTGAGGGTCTACAAAGCATTCCTGGTGTTGAGAAAATCCAGTATAGTTCTTGGCCTATCTATGGTAGGTCTTAACAAATATTTATTAATAAATAAATAACATAATCATGCTGAGAAAAACAACAGTAGTTTTTGGATTAATACTTTTATGAGATTTACTTTCATTCATTGCAATTTTCATCAATTGCAATTGATTGTTTGAAGAAATTTGTACCTGGCATTTCATCCCTCCACCAGGAAGCACTCAAACCATCTGGCCTTTTTCAGTGGTCTCTATTGCTGTCATCTGACTTTATAAGAGAGGGGTGCATTTTCATACAGTGCTAGCGGGAATGTAAAATTGGTACAGTCTCTTTGGAGATCCATTTGTTAATGCTTTTAAGAAACATAGCCTGTAATTAAACAATTCAACATCTAGAAACTTATACTTCTACAAATTTGAATGGACAAGGATAATAAAGACTGCAGTGTTAATAACCAAAAAGCCGGCAACAACCTCAATGCCCATAGGAAAGGTTACATGAATGAATTATGATGCATCTATAATGGAATTTTCGGCAGCTGTTAAAAAGAATGAGGTAGAATTTCTTTTTTTTTCTTTTTTAATATATGAAATTTATTGTCAAATTGGTTTCCATGCAACACCCAGTGCTCATCCAAAAAGATGCCCTCTTCAATACCCATCACCCACCCTCCCTCCCTCCCATCCCCCATCAACCCTCAGTTTTTTCTCAGTTTTTAAGAGTCTCTTATGCTTTGGCTTTCTCCCACTCTAACCTCTTTTTTTTTCCCTTTCCCTCCCCCATGGGTTTCTGTTAAGTTTCTAAGGATTCACATAAGAGTGAACACCTATGGTGTCTGTCTTTCTCTGTATGGCTTATTTCACTTAGCATAACACTCTCCAGTTCCATCCACGTTGCTACAAAAGGCCGTATTTCATTCTTTCTCATTGCCACGTAGTACTCCATTGTGTATATAAACCACAATTTCTTTATCCATTCATCAGTTGATGGACATTTAGGCTCTTTCCATAATTTGGCTATTGTTGAGAGTGCTGCTATAAACATTGGGGTACAAGTGCCCCTATGCATCAGCACTCCTGTAGCCCTTGGGTAAATTCCTAGCAGTGCTATTGCTGGGTCATAGGGTAGGCCTGTTTTTAATTTTTTGAGGAACCTCCACACTGTTTTCCAGAGTGGCTGCACCAGTTTGCATTCCCACCAACAGTGCAAGAGGGTTCCCATTTCTCCACATCCTCTCCAGCATCTATAGTCTCCTAATAGGTTCATTTTGGCCACTCTTGTGAGGTGATATCTGAGTGTGGTTTTGATTTGTATTTCCCTGATGAGGAGCGACGTTGAACATCTTTTCATGTGCCTGTTGGCCATCCGGATGTCTTCTTTAGAGAAGTGTCTATTCATGTTTTCTGCCCATTTCTTCACTGGATTATTTGTTTTTCGGGTGTGGAGTTTGGTGAGCTCTTTATAGATTTTGGATACTAGCCCTTTGTCTGATATGTCATTTGCAAATATCTTCCCATTCCGTTGGTTGCCTTTTAGTTTTGTTGGTTGTTTCCTTTGCTGTGCAGAAGCTTTTTATCTTCATGAGGTCCCAATAGTTCATTTTTTCTTTTAATTCCCTTGCCTTTGGAGATGTGTCAAGTAAGAAATTGCTATGGCTGAGGTCAGAGAGGTCTTTTCCTCTAAGGTTTTGATGGTTTCCTGTCTCACATTCAGGTCCTTTATCCATTTTGAGTTTATTTTTGTGAATGGTGTGAGAAAGTGGTCTAGTTTCAACCTTCTGCATGTTGTTGTCCAGTTCTCCCAGCACCATTTGTTAAAGAGACTTTTTTCCATTGGATATTCTTTCCTGCTTGGTCAAAGATTAGTTGGCCATACTTTTGTGGGTCTAGTTCTGGGGTTTCTATTCTATTCCATTGGTCTATGTGTCTGTTTTTGTGCCAATACCATGCTGTCTTGATGATTACAGCTTTGTAGTAGAGGCTAAAGTCTGGGATTGTGATGCCTCCTGCTTTAGTTTCTTCAAAATTGCTTTGGCTATTCGGGGTAGAATTTCTTTACTAACACAGAAAGATCCTTAAAAATACTAAGTGAAAACAGAGTTTGCATAATAATAGTATTAATGATAATAATAGTAATTATTATTATAAACACTTGTGAAGTATGTACTATATTCTAAGTATTTTACCTTCGTTACGCATTTCTCACCAAAACCCCATGAGGTGGGTGCTAAGCGAAATCCTCATTTTATGAATAAGGAAACTGAGCACAGTATTGTCAAGTAACTTGCCCAAGGTCACAAAATTAGTGTCAGAGACAGTGTCTGGCTTGAGGATCAGTGTTCTTACCTGGTTCTGTTCTATGTATGTTAAAAAATGTATTAAATATGCATGTGTAAATATACACCTGTGTGTATGGATATGGGTGTGTATACATACATCCGTGTACATGTATGTATTCATATGTGGACAGAACATGGCACTTAACACAACCTCTAAACTGTTAGCAGTTGCTTTCTTTAAAGAGTGGGTAGGGGAGGAAGAGGGGAAGATACTTTTTATGTAATACAGGTCTATTTTGCTTGTTTGCTTTTGTTATGAGGGATATTATTTTTATAGTATTTTTTTTCACAGAAGATAGTTCCCAAAATAAAACTTTCTAGTTATTTTTCTTCTGCTGCTAGCAATTAGGGAAGAAATATGGCCATATTTCCTTATTGTTAAAAAGTTATTCATTTAGCAAAAACATTTAAACGGTGCTAGGTATCCCACCTGTCCTTGTCCTTAGGGAGTTCACTGTCTGCTGGAACAGACTGACATACAAACACGTAATTCCAGAGCCTCTATAATGGGGATGTACAAAGATGGGGTGCGAGGGGCACAAAAGGAGAGATATCAATTCTATGGAGGTAGTGGAGGGACAGTGTGAAGGAAGGTACCCAAAGAGGCAGTAATGCTTTGGCTAAATACTAAAGGAAAAGTAAGAGTTCTTCAGGAGACTGGGGAGAGGAGAGAGAGAGAGAAAGCAACCTAGATGGAAAGAATAATGGGAGCAAAGACTCAGAAACAGGAACCCACATTTTTCTTCACGGAACTGGCCATAATTTAATTTAGTTGCAGCTTAGGGAGGGAAATGTGAGGAGTGCCTCTGGAGATGTGGGCAGAAGCCACATCCCCTAAGTCCTTGTGGGCCATGTTAAGAACTTCATTCTGGGCACCAGTGTTTCAGAATATTCAGAAAACAAAGGAGTTCATAGAATAACTCAAAAGATATGGATCAAAAGATATACACAGAATGGAATATTATCCAGCCTTTAAAAGGAAGGAAATTCTGACACATGCTACAAGTAGATAAACCTTGAAAGCATTATGCTAAGTGAAATATCAGACACAAAAGGACAAATACTGTATAATTCCACTTACAGGAGGTACTTAAAATAGTCACATTCATAAAGACAGAAAGAACAGTGGTCACTAGAGGTTGAGGTGAGGAGGAATGGGAAAGACTGTTTAGTGGTTACATAATTTCAGTTAGCGATGATGAAAAAGTTCTGGAGATGGGTAGTGGTGAGAGTTGCACAATAATGTGAATGTACTTAGTGCCACTGAATTATACACCCCGTGGTAAAATGATGAATTTTATACTAAGCATATTTTACCATAACAATAAAACAGGTTGAGATGGTAAATTTTATGTGTATTTCATCACAATTTAAAAGTAAGGGCTAAAAGAAATAAAAAAGATAGATGAAATGTATAGAAAAATAATTCAAAGTTGTTTTTCTGACATTAATATTAGCTATGTCATTTCTTTGTTGAAGCTGATAATAATGATTTGTTTCAGTTATGTAATAATTGACTGCCACTTACTGAAAACTAGCTCTGCACTAGCTTAACATCCATAGAGATACGGAGATGCTGGCCCAGAGAGGTCAACTAATTGGCACACGGCTAGTGAGAGGGCATTTGCAGGAATCCCAGAATTGGAACGCACCTCCCAAACCCTTACTCTGTCATCAACGCATAAGCTGCTTGATTATCTTACTACTTTTTTGGATATGTGTACATTTTTCTTAAACAAATTTTCCTTTGATCTGCAAAGAAAGTATTGTTTGGTGTTTCTGAGTTCAGAAAATGTAAGAAGCCCGAGGGAATGTAGAATGAAATGCTTGGTGTTTACTTTTATCCGCGTGTGATACTTTTGAAGGGCTTTGACCTTCTGCAGGAGAGACCAAAATAACAAGGTCTAGACGCGCACACCTTGAGAATAAGTCAGCCAGCCACCTGTTACCGAGGGGAGGATGGTCCGTACTTTTGTTGCGGCTGTTATCTGGAGAATACGGCTTCCAGTTCCCCCTGCCTCCAGTCTCCCCAGCTGTAGGTACGCGGCCGCTGATAGACCCAGCGCAGGCTCGCGCGCAGGCGCCGGGCGGCCGCGGCGTTCGGTGAATTTGCTTTGCCGCCTGGCGCTCAGGTGTCCCCGAGTGGTTGCTCTTTGGCTTCCTTTCCTTCCTTGCCCGGGACTGAGGGTCGCCGCCTCCCCTTCTCCAGGCCCTCTCCAACCCCTACCCAGACCAATCCCGGCGCGGCCCCTACCCTCTGACCCCGCGTTGCACAATGCCCGAGCCCAGTCCCCAAGGGTGTGAAACCCAGCGTTCCTGCCCCTGGGCGGGGACGGGCGGCCACCGTGCGGGGAGCCGAGGCGGCGAGCGCGCAGCCGACACAGCCCGCCGATCAGGGCCCCGCGAGTCCCCCGGGAACTACAGCCACAGGCCCCCCGCGCCGCTCGGCCCTGCCGCCGGGCCCGCCCGCCGCTCCTCTCACAGGCCGCCGCCGCCGCAGCCATGGCGGAAGTTCATAGACGTCAGCATGCCCGGGTTAAAGGAGAAGCCCCCGCGAAATCCTCCACACACAGACATGAGGAGGAGTTGGGGATGGCGTCGGCCGAAACGCTGACGGTGTTCCTGAAGCTGCTGGCCGCCGGCTTTTACGGCGTGAGCTCCTTCCTGATCGTGGTGGTCAACAAAAGCGTGCTCACCAATTACAGGTAGGGCCGAGGCGGCGGTGGCGGCCGAGGCCGTGGGGAGGAGCGCGCGGCTGCGGCGGGGCGCCGGCTCCTTGGACTTAACGCTGCCAAAGTTGAAGCTGAACAAAGTTGGGCGGGCGCCGGAGAGGGCTGGCGGCGGACGCGCGGCCCGGGCGGCGGGGCCGGCTTGGCGCATGGGCCGGGGTGCGGGTCCCGCTCTGGGCGCGGGGCCCCGGACGGCCCGGCGCGCGTACCCGCCGCGGTGGGAAAGCGCCCGCCGTGCCTACTGTGCAGCGCCCAGGAGACCTTGCCCTGCGGAGTAACGGAGCGGAGTTGCTTCGTGACTTTTGGCTCCCGTTGCATGCCAGGCTGGGAGCAGAGCGAGGGGATGCCTTCCCTTCCCGGCATCCTGGGCCGGGGTCCGGGGCTTCAGGGTTCCTCGAGTTTGCTGACAGCCTCTGGGGACGTGCGCATCCTCAAGCTCATTTAAGGCGATTCTGACGCTGTCACTGGGACCCTGAGGCAGAAGCAGCATTTTTGTTTTAAAGATGTGAAGCCGTTGAAGACACCTATGTCTGTCTTCTTCACCGCTTGAAAAATCTGTTGGAGGCAGCTGACTGAAATTGTGGAATCGGACAAGATGAGACAAGTGGCCGCCCGAGGCTACAAAATCAGGGGTGTTGCCTGACAACCAGCAGGGATTTTTCTCAGATTTTCATTTGGATAAAAGGCAGATGTTGGTGTTTGTATCAAAATGCATTTAAATTGAATCGACAGAGCTACGTTTGGGTTTTCCTGACCCCGTATTTTTCTCTCTCTCTACCTTTTTTGTAGATTTCCCTCCTCACTATGTGTTGGACTTGGCCAGGTTAGTTGGAATCTTCAGCATTACGTGGTTTATGTCGTTCGAACTTCTGTGTGTGTCTTTATATGTAGAACAGTGAATCTGTGTTCTCTGTTTACAGATGGTGGCCACAGTGGCAGTTCTCTGGGTGGGAAAGGCGCTCAGAGTAGTCAAGTTTCCTGACCTTGACAGAAATGTACCTCGAAAGGTAAAATAGTAATAATAGCAATAATGATAATAATACTAGTGCTTTTTGCTGAAAAAAGTCCCTATATATTTTTGTCAGTGCTCCGCCTATTTAAAAATTGCAGTCTTGAAATTGCCCAGAGAGGGTATAGTGAAGGTAAGAATAAATTTAGTAATATGTGTTTTAAAAAGGCCTACACACTCTTGTAAAATTAAGGGAAAAAAGCCCCCTGAGATCTTGTGTTGTTTTAATCGATGAACACTTATTGGGAGGACAGCTGTTTTGCATTTTCTACATCCATCTAATCCAGCTAGTGTATCCTGCATTCGTTGTTCTTTGGGTTTGTTTTCTTATTTTTCTGTCTGCCTGTGCTTAACTCCATGTGAAGATGAAATGCCTTTCCTTTTTCTGCCATGGGCTAATCCATTATATTTTAAAGCAGGTGATGTTACTGTCTCCTATGCTTTGATCATATTCATATTTCTGTTTTCTTTTTCCTTCTCCATTCTTCCCTCTCTCTGCCACAGTAGTGCTGTTTATCCAGGAATAATGTTTTTTGGGTGCTTCACGGGGGCCAAAAATGTGTGTGAGTTCTAATCTTATGTTTTAAGTGGAAAGATTTTGATCATATAAACAAAACTGTTTCTGTTTGAAAGGACCTTGTTTTAGCTATCTTTATTATTGAGTTTTGTTATCCCTTTTTAAATTTTCTAGACGTTTCCACTACCTCTACTATATTTTGGGAACCAAATCACGGGACTGTTCAGCACAAAGAAACTGAAGTATGGATAACTTTATTTTACTAGTGAGGTTAATATAATGTATTCTTAAAACTGTACTTGAATGTCAAATATTTAACACATTGTTTCTGATTTTGGAAGAAAATGAAAGGACCGGAAAGCTTCTGTTAGTAAATAATGAAGATTACACCAAAAAGATTTTAGTTTAAATTCTTTAAGTTTGAATAGAAAGAGTTTTATTTGCTTTGGGGTTTTTTTCCCTCCTCACTTTGCTAATAGAAGTCTTAAAATGTTATAAAATGTTGTGATAGGAGATTTTCATTATTTTTCCAGACCTATATAGTAGTGGAGGATATATGTTAGGCTTCTGGGGTTTCAATTCTTTAATACAATTTATAAATATCATATTTTAAGCAAATTCTGCAAGCAAAATCAGAGGGTGGTATGAGAACTTTTGTAGTGTTTCTTTTAACATGAAGTAGTTAAAATAACATCAGATGGAACTCTGATACAAATATTGTACCCATGGCCTTATCACTGTAGAAGCAGTGTATTCACTTCTAGAAAAAAGCAGTAGTTCGCTGCTCTACAACAACACTGTTTAATTATCCTCTAACCTCCCAATTCTTGGCTTCTCCACTTGAGGAGTATAGTATGTATTGGGTGTATGTGATACTAAAATTATACACATAGGGAAGCTGTTTAACAGAAATCCATGGTTTCACGACTTCCACTTAAGGTAAACCTTTGGCATAGTAGATGATTGTAAAACAATGGGGAGATAATCTGAGGATGAGAGACAAAGCGTTTTTCATTTCTTCTTTCTCCAGACCCAAGAAACCTGACAGAATAACCATGATGATATCTCTGGGAGAGGGTTCATGGAAGTTAGATTTCTCATGGGTGGGGCATCCTTTTCCATCTCATTATCCACTTGGAAAGAAATGCAGACATGCTACAAAGTGCTGCTTCTATAGAATTTGCTCTTCTTCATCCATTGTCATCCATCTATCCATCCTCAGCCTATTTTTTATTGCCAGCTAAGTGTAAGGCACTTTGGAGTGAGATGAGATATATTCAGAAATAATTATATCACAAGAGGATATGTGTTTGACTAGTGCAAGCAAAATGCTGTGGTAATTTAGAGGAAGACCAAAGTATTTCCACAAAAGGACAATCGAGTGTTTCATGTGGGTAGATTATCATAGATGCTTTTTGGAGGGTTGGACGTGTTCAGGGGGAGTGGAGTGGGTGGGAAGTAAGGTCAGTCTAGTAAAAAAGGAAGACTAACATGGTTACTGTTAAGGGTATTTGTATAAACGTAGAGTGAGATAAAGTGGCTGTTATTAGTCTTTGATAATAGATACATGATCTCTACCATTTTTTATAGTTAGCTTGGTATTTCTCACTTCTAGTAGTTTTATAAAAGCAATTCTTTCAGCTTTCAAATAAGAATCCTAGAAAGAAACAAAGGTTTAATCACAGATTAATCAATGTGGAATGGAATTAATCAGCATAATAGAAGGAAGAGATTAACATTATTTTAAGATATTTGGGGAGTCTTAGTTAAAAAAGTAAATTGTTAAACTTTATTTTACCTAATCATATTTTTTCCTTTTTTTTTTTTTGCAGCTTGCCAATGTTTACAGTTCTGAGAAGGTTCTCCATCCTGTTTACAATGTTTGCTGAAGGAGTTTTACTCAAGTGAGCTGATTTCTAATATATGTAGTCTTTAACAAACTTTTAATTATCTTGAAAAGGGGCCCAGCATATGTGAAATAGTAAAATTATTTGTCTTGTCTCAACTTTGTCTTTTGAGAAGTTTAAGCAACTTTCTTCCTTTGCTATAGGAATTGATAGTTTATGGGAGCAGCAGTTGGGAAGATTATGAATTGTAGTTGTAATCTGTCTGAACATGAGATACACTTCTAAGAATTCCTATACTTACTGTTGCCACTGGGTGAAGCTGGGTCAGAAACATCAGTATAGGCTTTAAATAGTGTTCACGTCTTGGCTACTTTTACCACAAGTGCGTGTGACCTTTTTCTACTTAAAGAAATTCTGATTTACAAAAATGCAAACTCAATAATGGTAAATATAAGAATCAAAAAATGAATACACTTTTTTGTGTAACTTTTTGCTTCATGTAAAGGGGTTCTTTGAAATATCCAATTTCTTGGAAGCATTTAAAATATGATTGTTTATAGCTTTTTTTAAAGAAAACACACACACACACACACACACACACACACACATATATATTTTTTTGCCTGTGTTGCAGATTGAGTCTTTGTGAATAAAGGCACATGTATGTATTTTTTAATTGTTTTATTTTGTAGGAAGACTTTTTCTTGGGGTATTAAGATGACCGTATTTGCGATGATTATTGGAGCCTTTGTAGCTGCCAGGTAAGAATGTATTAAGAACATATTGGAAATTATCAATAATTATTAATAATAATCAATTACCAGTAAAGAGATTTTTTTTAGGCTAAGTAAGAATCATGTCTTTGAAAAACATCCAAAAGACTCTTCAGAGAGTTCAATCTTTTTGACTGTATTAAGGTCAAGGCTGGCAAAATCTGATTCTTCTACTTATTGAGCACATACCATATGCCATGTTTGGCATTTTACACATATTATTTATGCATTCTTTACAACAACTCTGAAAGCTATGGGTATAATTTTCCTATTTTTAGTTGAAGAAACTGAAACCTGAGTTCAGTAACTTGGTCAAGGTTACACAGCTAGTAAATGGCAGAGCCAGAATTTGAATTTGTGCCTGACTCCAGAGCCTGTGTGCTTTTATAAATCATGTGGTATTCGTTTACTTTGCATAGTGCTAAAGAAAATAGTGTCTTAGAAAAGGCAGATGATAATGAATTATTTGCCTTGTGGAATAATAAATAATAGAATTTCTTTATTTGTGCTCACTTAAGATATATCACAAATGCTATAACTTAGACATTCTGTTAAATTACTGAAGCTTTTTCCATTGTTCTTAAGTTTAAGTTTTAAAATGCAGGAAGAGGAGCACCTGGGTCGCTCAGTCATTTCAGGTCATGATCTCATAGTTCTCTGCTCCTACCCTGTGTGCACATATGCTCTCTCTCTTTCTCAAAAATAAATTAATTTATTAATTAGCTGATTAATATTTAAAATGTAGGGTGAAAATGTATGCCCAAAGACTCAGAAAATTAAAGTTATAGCTAGAGGCCGTCTACATTTTACTTAGCCCAAGGCATACATACGTGGGGTTGCTAATGACACAAATTCTGCCCAGCATACATTTTCCATCTGGGAATTCAGTGCGCTTCTTGGATTAGCTCATTTACCTTCATCATCCCTGTGGTATAGGCAGGAGGAAATATTAAAGTCAGATTCTATTCTACCCTAAATTTCCAAGTGAAATTGCATTCCTTTTTTTTTAAGATAGAATAGTTACTAGAATTTTGTTATATAGCTAACTATTTTTCCCATTAGGTGATATTACCTCCTTGAAGAAAAATTGTATATGAGCCTTTAACCTTTCTTTTTAGAGATGCCTTGCTAGTCTTTGGAGCATTTCCTTGAAGCTGGTGGGGCCCCAAACAGAGTCAAACAACAGGAGTTCCTCAGAGCCAACCCTGGCCTGCAGATTTGGACCAGCCTTATCTAATCAGAACCTTCTCCTTGGGAAACAGATTGGGTGGAAGGGAGTCTGAAGTTAAAAGGTTGTCAGGCTGTTTGGAAAAGGGACTGTACATGGGCTAGTTCTGCCTAAAATAGCAGTGGCATAGAGCTCCTTAGAAGTCTCATTCCATGTACTAGTTAGCTATAAATATGTACTAGTTTTGCACAATCACAGAATGTGGAATGTGGGGCCGCTATTTTAGCTAGGGTGCTAACATTTAATGAAGACATACTTTTCTTAGATTTTCATTATTCTGTTCAGTTTACTAAGTTCTTATCTTGTGCCTGGTGGTCAACTAAATAATAGAAAACTTTAATTTCCCTAATCCTACTAGTTATACCTGATAGGCTTTTAAAGCAGTCATTTAAGTATTTGAGTTCCTACTATGTGCTTAGACACTGTTGTAGCTTGATCTCAGAACTAACTATAATCTATACCTCAGATATTCCACCCAGTGACCCAACCACTTGTACAGCCTGCCTTTTGTGTGAATGAATCCTTGGAAAAGTGACATGTTAACAGCTTCATCTTTTTGGTTTCCTTGTCTTTGAAATTGAGTTCCAGTGCCTTCTTTCTGCTTCAGATGTATTATAATGGTGAATTTGGTTACTTGGTCTTGTCTGACTTTGATTTCAGAGCAGTGTGCTATTAACTGATGTGATTGATTAATTACTAATGATTATGTTTAGGTGTTAGTATGTCTCATTTCTGAAGACTTCCCTATTGAGTATGAAATTGCAAACTATAACCAGGAATCAAGAAATGCTAATAGCTGGTAAAATGCCTAATGTTCACTTACCTAGATAAGAATATGTTCTTCCATATATTGTACTTCAGACCTACTTAAAATTACATGCATGTTCTTTAAATGTAAGTTATTAAAGTGTTGCTTGTGTTTTACAGCTCTGACTTGGCATTTGACCTGGAAGGATATGTTTTCATTCTGATAAATGATGTCCTGACAGCAGCAAATGGCGCATATGTAAAACAGAAATTGGATTCAAAAGTAGGTAGCAATCTACATCTTTAAGAGATGTTTACTGTTGTTAGGAGTGGTAATGTCAATTTGTCAGGAAAAAAGCAGAAAATAAAGAAATACTTAGGAGAGAGGGGAAAGACCTAGGGATCTCTGAAGGTAAAATATCTGTATGTTGCTGCTCACATAAAAAACTTTATTTTTCAGTTATTAATTAGCAATTAGATTTTATTCTTATTCCTTTTCTGGAAAGGATTGGGTGAATATTGACTTTGGGAGAGGGAAATAATTAAGGGTGTTCATTGGAGAAAAGTGTCATAAATATTCATGGCTGTGAACTGGACAAGAAGGAAATATCTGGAAGACCTTAAGCAGATTTGAGGAGTGAGTGTTGAAAGGAGCTGCAGAACAAGAATGGACTTTGCATATTTGTCCCACAAATAATGGGAAAGCATTTAGGGAGCATTAGTATCATTCTCTCTCAAGAGCAATGCTGGATTCCTTGGCCTAGATCTCGTACACATGAATGTTACATACCCAGCTCTTTTAACTTGCAGCATGCTTTAAAGATATTTTTTGTTGGTCTATTATACGCTTTGAATATATACATACTAAATTTTATTTTTAGGTCAAGCCATAAAGCAGAGAATTTGAGTCACATTGCTTTTACTACATTATGGTATAAGTTCACATTATTGTGAGAAGAAGCTATGTGGAACTCAGCTGTATACATCATAGGGTTGTTATTGAAGGAATTGCCCTTTTTATCATGATGTATCCCATATAAGGACCCACATGAGATACTGTCACCATAGTTTTTTCTAAACAGTGGTACATTTTTTATCTCCTATTTAAATCTTGTGTTTCCCTACCCATGTTTTCTCTTCTAAGTCAGATGACCTTATCTTCTTAATTTTTAGTCTGCCCTATTATATGTACAATATTTCTGAAACTCCTTCAGACCATTTTTTGGAGTTCAGATTGTAAGTACAAATGCCCTACCTAGTCAGTAGTAGTGTTAGTGTCAGGTTTGTATTGTCTTGGCAGGGGCTTTGCCTTCTTCAGAAAGAGCCATGGAATGAATGTCCTAGTAGTTTTCGTTATTCTCAGAGATTGTTTATTTTGAAGGTCTTTGAAGAATAGGGACAATGTGGATTGTTTCCAACAATTTTTTCTTAAGTATACCTTTTATGTCTTATTCTTCACTTATTTGTATTGATGACTTTATGATGATTGTATTTTAGTGGAAGCTACTACTATTAAATAATTTTTATCTTTTTGAAATAGAGAAAAGGGAACAGTTAGAGATTTAGTTTTACTCTGTTTTTTTTCTCAGCCCATTTGCTGCTTTGGAAAATATGTACCAGTAATAACATTCCATTTGTCCATCAGCCTCAGCTGTCTAAAACCGTACTGACCAATAGAATTTTCTGTGTTGATAGAAATATTCTCTATCTCTACTGTCCATTAACTGTAGCTACCAGCCACATGTGGCTGTTGAGGTACAACTGAGGAACTGAATTAGTAGTTTAAATATAATTAAATTGAAATAGCTGCATATGGCTAGTAACTACTATATTGGACAGCACAATCTAGAGTATATTCTAGAACCTGGACAAAAGCAAAGAGAGTTTCTGCTATTTCATTCCCATGAGAGTCCTTCATTTCCTCCCTTAAAAATTACTTAGGACTCATTTGTATTAGAACTTTTAAGCATATTGATCTGCTTTTCATACCTCATGGATTGGGAGCAACATACTAGAAGATGGAATTCTAGTTAGAGGCAGAGAGGCAGTGGTATAAAAGGTCAGCTAACAACAAAAGAAAGAAACAGGAAAACTATAAAAGATAAAAGTACTCAAAAACAGGGTGATTAAACAGCATTAAGGACATCACAACATCATATAAGGACCCAATACAGTAATGCATGTTTATGATGATGCCCTCAATTGAATTTTAGTCAATGTACTATGTTTAAGAAGGCAGGGAAGAAGATATTCAAGACAACTAAAAAGAATTTGGTATTTGTCCGTTATCTGGATAGGGTGTGTGTGTGTGTGGGGGGGTGCATCCTTACTTACCAGAGCACACTCATGTCTCTGGCTGACTGGGTATCTGTTGTTAAAGGTTGTTTGTTCTATGGCTTTTTTTTTTTTTTTTCCTGCCTTAGAAATGAGGCACATCTTTTCATTGATGCTTTTGGTGGCCATAGAAATCAGTTATATGGTTTATCTGAGAGGCAGTATGGCCACACTGAGATGCTGTTAATAAATCAGAAGTTTTATTACGTGTAATTTCAGGAATGCTTAAATCATGGTCCTTTGAGCATGAGTCACGTGACATTAAGATTTAGTGCTGCATTTCAGACCTGAATGCACCTATTGAGTTTAAAACATTTCTAACTTTAAAGAAATCACAAATAATACATATTAGAAATAGTAGAAAGTATAATAGAAGTAGTAGAAAATGTAGATAAGCAAGAGGAAGAAAAGATAAATCTCTCTTAATTCTACCATCAAGTGAGAAGTGCAGTTTTGGAGGATAAGAGTATGTGAGCATTTGCATGTGTATGTACATGTTTAACTGTGTAAAATTTTAAATAAAAGAGCAATAATATATAATGTTTTCTAGTCTGTTTTTCACTTAGTGCAGTTTCATGAACATGTTTACTTATCAATCAGTATTATTTAACATTTTTAGTGGTCGCATAATATTTCATTGTTTGGTTGTATCTAATCAACTGGTTTTCTGTTGTTGAGTATTTGTTTCCAGTTTTCCAAAGCTCCTTTTGAGAAGGTAGTTTGACTTTTTACATTGTTCAGTGATCTTTCATCACAGAAGTTAGGCAGATATCATGCCTCCATCCTCACTACTTCATCCCCATCTTGCCTTTACCCTCCTCCCCCCGCCCCAAACTCTGGCCTGCTTCTTCAGGTGACTGCTTCCAGCTGAATGACTTAGAAGTGTGTGAATGAAAAGTGGACCCAGAGTTCTCATAGGCTCCCTGTGTTTGAAGGTGTATGTGGCCCAATAGCTGAGGGCACAGCAAATCATACTTTTGGGAGTTGTAGATAGAATAATCTGAATCTTCATTGTACTTCACACATCCATTTTCAGAAATACTTCACTGTCAAGTTACGTCTGTCTGTGTTGGTCTAGGTGTGAGTATGTGTGTCGGTATCTGCCCCCCTGTCTCTCTTAAATGGCATTTTGCTGTGGTTCTAAAAGCTCAAGACTGACTTGATGACTTTTGATTCAGTTCTGGAAAGGGAAGGGCTTCAGGACTGTGTTTATATAGAGAGAGGTGTGTATATTCAAAATAAACTTTCCCCTGCTTGCTGTTTTGTGGTAGCCAGTTGAAGTTATTTTTATTTCCCTGGTTTTAAGCACTCAAAGGATTTATTTCAAATAAATTAAAAATCTTATAGGTTTGATTTTTTTTCTTTTTTCCTTGCTTTTGAAAGCTTAGGTTATTAACGTTTGCAAAACTTAACGACTTGGCTGATTTGCTGTCTATATTGTGGGGGAGGGTGTGTGTGTGTGTAATGGTAGTGCAATTCTATATAGAGTTTTGTATATCTGTCTTCTAGAACCAAATGAAACACCTAATTATTTACTATTCTAGGAGCTGGGAAAATATGGTCTGCTCTATTACAATGCACTGTTCATGATTCTGCCCACTCTGGCCATTGCATATTTTACAGGAGATGCGCAAAAGGTAGGACTTTCTTTTTTTTTTTTTTTTTTTTTTATTTATTTTTGGGACAGAGAGAGACAGAGCATGAACGGGGGAGGGGCAGAGAGAGAGGGAGACACAGAATCGGAAACAGGCTCCAGGCTCCGAGCCATCAGCCCAGAGCCTGACGCGGGGCTCGAACTCACGGACCGCGAGATCGTGAGATCGTGACCTGGCTGAAGTCGGACGCTCAACCGACTGCGCCACCCAGGCGCCCCAAAAGGTAGGACTTTCTAATTATGATTTAATGGCTTATGTTCTTGAATTTTATTATTATTTGTGTCCACAAGATACACTGTGGGGTTGTTAAAAAGTAATGTGCTTATTGAATGACCAAAAACAGAGTTTATTTTTTAGCTTGCTAATGTCATGCTAACCTTTTTTCTTGGCATGAGTATTGGATGGTACTAAAATGGCTCAAAATAGCTTTGACTGTTAACATAAAAATAGTGAATGCCAACTAGTGTCCTTCTTATGTGTCAGAAGGATAGAGGAAGGGAATTTTCACATTTCTACTAAACTACAAAATAAGAATAGAGGCAGACTATCCTTGAGAAACAAAAAATCCTAAACTAGTAGAATTCTTCAAATCTAAACAAAATATTTGGCATTTCTAAGAAGCTCTCTGTTTTGTTGTACAATTGTCATGCTGGTTTAAATCCCACGCTGGGTTTTTTTCCTTAGGAGATATTTAGCATTATGTGGTAACAGCTACCCACAGTAGAGTAGCAAAATAAATCCACACAAGAATATTTCTTTAAAACAAACCCCTATTCATAGGAAAAAAAAATTGATACCATTTTGTTAGAATTTACAAAATTTTGCAGACTAAATGGAAACCTAGAATTTTGCCAAGATTTCTATAACAAGATTTCTTTTAATGATTCCCCTGGCTAGTAGTTTCTTCAGAATAAATGTATTGGTTATTTACTCTAATGACGGTGACAAGTCTCACAAATCAGTGGGAGCCAAAATAAAGAAAAGGTTTTGAAAGTAGACTATTAAAAAATTGTTCTTCAGTCAAAGGTAGAAGACCTTATAAAGCTTATAAAGGCCCTTTGTTTTATTCATCAAGAATGCTTTTAAAAAAACAGCATAGATCATCTTGAACATGTATAAATGTTTTAATGAACTGTGACCTGGCTGCTAGCAGGCCTAAAAATGACTCCAAAGTAGGAAATGGAGCTGGTGATCTGACTAATAAAGAGTGCTGAAGAAGTATTTTGTGGCTATGGAAAAAGTGGGAAGAGAAACTAACATTTATTGAGTCCCTATTATGTGTTAGTTACTTTACATATGTAATACAATGCAGTCCCCAGAACAGTTCTAGAAAGTTTGAATTATCTCTGTTGTACCAATGTGGAAATAAGGGCTCAGAGAGACTAAGTAACTTGCCCAATATTATACTGTTGGTGGATAGAGTTAGGGTTTAAACCCAGGCCTGAACTCCAAAGGCCATGGTCTTTCCGCAGTATTCTCTCTCCCTCTAGAAGACTTTGACAGAAATACCTCTTACACTTTAGCTTTGGGGCAAGAATGTAAGGTAAAGTAACCAGGCATGACAGCACAGATGGATCCAAATCTTGAGGTCAGTCTATACATCAGAAAGTTGGAAGAATTGATGTGGTTAGGTATTCTATAGACTTGGCAAAATGGAATTCTCATTAATTTGAGACTTTGACTAGTAGCTTGTAGTTACTTGAAAAAATTGACCAAAGGAGATATTTATTCATTCCAGAGTGATGATCATTTAAATAGAAGTTATTGGCCAGGTTGTAACATAATTCATGCATATTTGAAAGTTCAGTAACAGTCAACTTGCAATGTTTCTATATGATTGAGAATGTTTACTCATAGTGAAAAAAGTTGCTTTGCTAACTATATTAGAATGAAATTTAGATTTTCATCTTACTGTTTTTTTCTTTTTTATGCAAAGGAGTAGAATTTGAGTAGTCTTTTTGTTATTTCCAACAAAAGTGCCAGGCAAAGGTCAAGAAAGGTTTATTTTTGGAAGAAATGTTTTTTTTAAGAATGACAGAGTTCACCTGAATACTTTCAAGTTAGGGTGATAAACTAATGGAAGCTGAATTTTATTGCTCTGTAATCAGACCCTATCAGCGTTTTGTGTTTCACATAAATGTTTGTTTGTTCTCACTCTTACTATTAATTAATATTATTCTTTAAAAACATTTTTTTTAATGTTTGTTTATTTTTGAGAGAGAGAGAAAGAGTGTGAGTGGGAGAGGGGCAGAAAGAGAGAAAGACACACACAGAATCCGAAGCAGGCTCCAGGCTCTGAGCTGTCAGCACAGAGCCCAACACAGGGCTTGAACCCCAAGCCATGAGATCATGACCTGAGCCCAAGTCAGATGTTTAACCAGATGAACCACCAAGGCGCCCCAATATTATTCTTATAATATGTTTACTGGGGTGTACATGGACACACTGGCTGGCAGTCTTAGAATCTCCTGCTCTTTTTCTTAACATTCTCTCCTTCACATGTTCTCCATTTAGCATTCTCAAATAGTTAAGTGTTACTGTGTGTCTCATGGTGTTAGGCTCAGGTGATAAGGAAAAAAGAAGAATTAGGTGTTTTTCTTGCTTTTGAGGACCATACGGTTGTCTTGGGGAGTAGACCTGCCAACATCAGAGCAATAAACTGTTCTAGGTTCTGTGGGAGAAGTGTTTTGGGGGCATCTTGGGATGTAAAATGGAAGTGGGTCAATTCTGTCTCCTTGTTGGGGACAAAGTGCCTCATGGAGCTTTGCCTACAAAGTAAAAATATAAGTGATATGAGTAGTGAGTGTTCTTTTAGTAGGTTATGAATTACATTTGAAACTTAGGAAGAATTCTGTTTGACTCTATGCCTAAATTACTTGTATGCTTATGAGACAAGTCACTGCAATTTCATTTTAAGTTCAATTCAGATGAGTATGTCTGAGCATCTTCATTGGGAATATGTGAGAAATATGACCTAGTCCTTGCTACACAAAGAAGACACTGGCATGCTATAGAGATGGAATAAGATCTGGCACCAAAGTGTGTGCTTGTCAGTCATACCATAAATATTTAGGTTAGGAAGAAATTGGTGTGGATTGAATATCAGGATTGGCTTTTTAGAAGAGATGGGGCTTGGTTTTCTTACCCACTAAATGCAACAAATAAGGCTAACCTGTTCTGGGAGTTGCTGTTAGAGATATAACTTGGAGAGGTGGTTGAGGGGTTTGCCTTTATTCACCAGCGCAGAAACAATGTCCAGAAGCCACCCACAGACAACCTGACGCATCCAGGAGGCCCATAGTGTTCTGTAAGAGGTTGCAGTTTTATTTGCTCCATTGGAAGATTCAGTTTTATAGTAGTCAGTAGGCTGTACATCTGAAGTCCTGGCAAAAAGGGTTTCATATTTCAGAGGGCATATGTAGCATGATTTCAGATAAGAGTTTTCTAGTAAGTTGGGTTCATTTTCAGTATGTATATTTAGACTTGTGCTTTTCCTTCACGGTATACATAGACATTCATTTATGTGCGTGTTTTTTTTTTTTTTTAAGAGTGGACACTTTTTTGTGGGCCAGCTTATTTTTTTTCTAAGTTTATTTATTTTGAGGGAAAGAGAGAGAGCAGGGCAGAGAGAGAGAGAGAGAGAGAGAGAGAGAGTGAGAGAGAGAGAGAGAATATCCCAAAAAGGCTCCGTGCCATCAGCGCAGAACCCGATGCAGGGCTTGAACTCACTAAGTGTGAGATCATGACCTGAGATGAAATCAAAAGTCAGATGCTTAACCAGCTGAGCCACCCAGGTGCCTTGGAACAGTTTATCTTTAAATAAAGCTGTTCCCATATTAACAATTTGAGGCTACTTCTGGCCTTTAGGAAGATTTTGCCTATAAGGTATGATGCCTCGTACCTGACAAGATGCTTCCATGTAAATAATTTCCTCAATCCTCATTATATACTTGTGAGGTAGGTTGTTATTTGATTTATAGAGGTTAAGAACATAATTAAGGTTCCACAGTGGCAGAGTTCAGAACTAGAATCTGTCTGACTCCAGAAAGATCTCTTACTGTTTGTCTGGCTACATCTCTCAGAGCCATTTCTGCCTCTCTGACTTATAGGTTTACCCCTGTTTGGGGCTTCCATGCAGGGCTTTCTCACAGAACAAGCTATTGAATGTGAGAAATGCCTTCGGAGTAATATTGGAAGTGAAGTTTCTGAAACTTGGCCTTATCATTACTTAATCTTTTACAAATAATCATATTTCTTTCATTCAACAAATATTTACTGAGTGTTTACTCAGGTGCTGTTCTAAATTTAAAAAAAAAAAAAAAAGTTCCCTGCTTAAAGGAGCTTGCAATGCAATGGGTGAGATCAACTAAACATAAATTGTATAATAAAAACTACAAGGAGAAATAGAACAAGGAGGAGAGTGATTGGGGAAGTGCTGCTTGGGATAAGGTAGTTAGAGAAAGCATCTTTCTCAGTTTCATTTGAGCAGGGATTGAACTGGATGGACTGAGGCCAGTTTGCTTGGCACTTCCAAAGGAGTCCTCTAGTTGGAGGTAAGAGCAGGTTCTACGTGCTGAGGTGGAAGTAGGAGGGCCTATAGCTTCTTTACAAGAAGCATTTTCTGAGTAAATGACTACCAGGAGAATCAAGGTGGGTCTTGAAAGATGTGGAGGAAGAGAAACAGAAGGTACATTCCGGGTGGAACAAACATCATGAGCACAGGCATAGCTGCGGGGACCAGCCTCTTCAGTATGCTCAGGCTTTGGCAGTCAAAGACATTGGAGGCCTTTGAAGAGACCTTAGAGAGCATCCAGTTCAAGCCTGTTCTTTCACTGTTGAGGAAGCTGGGGCCCAAAGAGGGCCTAGGACTAGAATCCTGAATTCCTGACTATTACTAGTACTCTCGCTTTTCCCCACCACGTCACACCCTTCCAAGTTGGGACAAGGGCTACATACAAGAATTTGAAATTTACTCTGCAGATATGACAAGTCCCTAAAATTTGTGACATAAGGGATAGAATGGAGAGAATTTAGGGCAGAATGCAGAAGCAACATCCAGTTCTGTCCTTGACCACTGTCTGATTTTGGACAGGGCCCTTCTGCTCCCCTACCCTGCTTTGTGAAGTGTAAACTGAGTAGGTTGTATCAACTGAGGTGGTTAGTTCTCTAGGTAGGGCCCTTTCCTGGGCTGAGACAGAATTTCTGAGGAGCAGAAGGTATGCCAGTGTGGAGACTAGGCTGCTGTTCTGATGGTTGGCATGAGCCCAGCTGCTCCCTGACTCCGAATACCAATGCTTATAAACTTGCTCTCATCCGTTGGACTCCTGGCTTTCTTGACCCAGAGCCATTTTGCATGGAAGCTTTGTATGTATTCTATGAAAAGATCAACAAGATAAATTGTTAAAACACAGTATAAAACTGAATATGGTATGCTACATTTTGAATAAGAAAAAGGGAACATTGTATATATACATTGTATTCACTTATTTAAGTAATGAAACTCTGGAAGAATATACATAAGACTAATAAAGTAACCACCAATTCGTGTGTGAGTGTGTGTGTGAGAACAGAATAAGTATAGAACAGGAATGGGAGGGAGACTTCTCACTATTTGTCTTTTTATATTTTTTTGATTGTAGAGCCATGTGAATGTATCTTAAATTACATTTTATAAAAGGAACAGTAAGAAAAGGATAAAGTTTTTCTATAAATAATGACTATCCTATGATGAATCCTAAAGTTTAAGATAACTGGGGGTGGTGGGACAAATTAATTTGTTCTCATTATTCAGGGTTGCAGACTGTTGACCGAGCATGCAAATTAAAGCAAGATCAGATCCAAATTATTTTTTTTCAAAATCTCACTGTTAACTTTAGAAGGCAAAAGAAAGAAAAGTTCCCTGTGTTAGGACAGGAATCCAGTAAGAGGGCTCTGAAAGGTCAGCTCCCCAGGGAGGCAGGAGTTCTACAGAGCAGTTGATAGGGCTGACACTGTCTTTAAGCAAGAATTGAAGGCCAAGGAAGAAAAAACGTAAATTACCATAAAAATTGAAAGGCAGGATCCAATTGAACGACGTAACCTAGTGAGCCCATAATGCAAATCCTTGGAAGCTTTCTGAGAAACCAAATGTGTGTGTGAATGTGTTTGTGTGTGTGTGTGTAATTTTTAAAAAAAGTTTATTCAGGTTCTCAAAGTCCTGGCTGTACCAGAAACCAAGGAACCAATATAGTCAACATTTGGTTTTTGAAAACATGGCTTCTAATTTTAAAACATTCTCTTTCTTAAAAACGATGTTTACAAAAGCCAGCTCACTGTTAATAAAAGATATCTAGTTAACATAGATAAAGGTAGATAAAGTATCAGTTGACTAATTGCTTTCCAAAGTGTCAGTTAGGACAGACTGTGTTTAAACTTGTTAGTTGTTGCCTCCAGAAGGGAATGTCTGCAGCACAAAGCCAGTGATTCACAGTCACAGGAGCTGGAGCCTGGCTTTCTGACAGCACACCCTGCTAGGTGTTCTCATGTAGGGAAGGAGGAACAGACCCCTTGCTGTAGATCTCACAAGGCTGGTACTGTAGGCACTGGTACATTGTATAATGTCTTCATTATACCACTGGTTAAAATTACATGGCTCAGATGAGTTTTACAGGAAAAGTGGAGGTGTCTCTTTTTGCTGACTAAATAATGAAGAATTTTAGGCTGTTGGTTTAGTCCAGAGTTATTAATCTTTTCTGGGTCACTCTAGACCATACAGGCTGATTTCTCAAACCCTGAATTATTCTTTCCACATACACATGTCCTTTCTGCTTTCTGGGCATTGGCATCCTCATACCAAACAAGTGGGTTGATCAGTTATTCTTCAGTTATGAATGACTAGATCTTTCTCTTTGCCATATATGTTGTTTGACTGACAAAGTAATGTTTTTAACCATTGTTACCTTCGAGGATATGCCTTTTTTCAAATAAGAGTAAATGACCCTGTTAATAAGCTGGAATGTGTGGTTTTGCAGTTATATGTAGATTTTATGTAGGTGGTAGAGCCTTGTGAGCAAAGGTAGTGAAGATATCTGGGTCCCAATTCCTTGTCTGAGCCAGGAGGAGGTGGAACAGAAGTGGTGGCAAGTAGTTACAGTAGTGCGGAGGATAGGGTGGGTAACCCAGGACCACTGGCTCCATGAACTTGTCTGGCTTTCCCAAGGTAGGGAGGGAACCTTGGAGATCATTTGCACTACTGATGTTATCTTCTGCCTTAGTTCCCTAACAGTTTACTTTCTAGGATCACATGTTTCAGTTTTTTTCTCAGTAGATTTCTGGGGAAAGAAGTTTCAAAATACAATGGTGTCATTCATCAACTTTTCCTTATTTACCATGAAGCCTAAAACTGAGCGATTTGTTTATTTTTAGACCTTATAGTAAACGAGTATCAAAGCTTATAAGGTTTCAAAACATGTAAGAAAATATGTCATTCGTGCTTTGGATTTTATTTCAAATAAAGTTGGTGACTCTGCTTAGCAAATTTTCCTTGGAGTGAGAATGGTTATATCTAAGACTCAGGTGAACACTAAAATTATTACATGCTTCTTATTAGGTCAGGGGTGATGAATTGGTGCTTATGTTATCCTGTGTTCATTGTAGACATAGTCAAATAGTTTGACGATGCTTCCTTGCTAAAGCCCAGGAATAGCTCTGACTGTTCACCAAGGTAGTGGTTCAGACAGCCAGAATCAGTTGATTAGAGCTGGGAAAGAAGACAAAAAAATCTGATTGTATCCCTAGACTTGGTTTTACTGATTATGTGATGTTAGTGCCTAATCTTACTCCTATACTCCCTTTCTTAATTTCCTTAACCTAAACAACTAGAGAATACATTTTTTTATTAAACTTTTTTTTCAAATATTTTTATTTAACCGAAAGTCTTGTTCAAACCAAATGCCTAATTTTCAGAAATGGTAGGTCCATATAACCCATTTGCCCATTGATTTATGCCATGTACTTTTTATGCCTGTGGTGTGTATTGGCATTGTACCACCAGCACCTGTAGAACCAGAGACTTCATTCAAAACAGAAGGAAAGCTAAGCATCTTTGTATGTGCAGCTGTAATCACAGCCATTTGAAGATTGCAGGACTTGTGGAAGGGAGCCCATCGAGCTCTGTGTCACACAATGACCAAGCAGGTCATTTTGTTCACAGTGGCTCTTTATTAGCTATCTTTGGAGGCAGACATTTTATTTGGTTTTAACTGTCCCTCCCCCCATCCTTGATTAACAAAATATATGTTCACTGTGCCTTCTGTATTTCCTGTCTTAGGGAGAAGACAAATATGCATGCAAATCTATCACTGAGAGATAACAGTTGTGATGGAAGTATGTGAATTTTGTATAAAGTGTCTGCATTTCATTCTCTGAATTGATTTCTCACAAGAGGCAGATGGAGCAGACTGTTGTCTATATTTGTAATCTAGGTAGAGGCTTAGAGAGGTTAAATGACTTTATGATGGACTCACAGAAAATTAATGGCAGATTTAGAATTTAAATGCCCACTTTTTGGCTCAGTGATCAATAACGATAACTATGTGAAGCTATCTAGAAGAAAAACTCAGAACATGTTACCTTGCCTTTGTTTTTTCTTGGTACTTAACTAACAGAACAGGCACTTAATAGCTGGATGGTTTGGGGAAAGTTACTTAACATTTCTGAACCCGGAAGTATAATAAGCTCTTAATAAGCAGTAGCTTCAATTGTTTTTTTATGCTATCTTTATGATAGGGAGTAGACTCCATTCTACTAAGGTAGTGTTTGGGTCATATTTATCCTACAGCTATACTTTCAAATGGCTGCTGCTTGTTCTGTTGTAGCCAAAGATCCATTCCTGTGGCAAAGCAGAGGAATGCAATAGGCTGCTTCTGCTGTAGAGTGGTTTTCTCCAGAGACAGGCCTAGTATTTAGGGAGGGAAAACAATCCTGTGAGAATTGTTTTTCAATTTTTGAATTCTATGTAAATTGAATCATGTTCATGGGATTTATTTTAATATTCTATAGATACAGTTATTATGTTCCCAGAGGGGACTGTACAGTATATATTTGGGGCATTTTTCCAAATAAAATGTAATGCTCAGTGTAGAAAAACTTGGGCTTGAGTGTATACACTCAAGCCTACCATGTATTAGCTATGTTACCTAAAGTAAGTTACTCCTCGTCTTCTGGGGATAAGAAGGCTTGGCCTTTCTACCTCACAGGGTTACTTGGGGATCAAATGACATGAGGTATGCAGAAGCATTTTGTAAACTATAAAGCACTCCACAAATAAAAGGTAGTACTTGTTTATTGTCACAATTTGTTCCTTCATTTATTAGCAAACCTGAACTAAATTGTCTTCAGCACAGTACCCGCAGGCCAACTGTGGGACCTGGCACATGACGGGGACTTAGTAGATTTAAAAATACAAAATGAAACCAGAAGAAATGTTTACAGCTAAAGGAGGGAAGGAGCTCAGGTATATAGAGAGTTTTATTTGAAGCCTTTGCCAAATAACTGATTTCTTTCCACTCCTAGGTCACTGACAAAAAAAATTAAGGTGCACCTGGGTGGCTCAGTCGGTTAAGCATCCGACTTAGGCTCAGGCCATGATCTCACAGGCTGTGAGTTCGAGCCCCGCATCAGGCTCTGTGCTGACAGCTCAGAGCCTGGAGCCTGCTTCGGAGTCATGTATCTCCCGCTGTCTCTGCCCCACCCCTGCTCGTGTTCTGTCTCTCTCTCCTTCAAAAATAAGCATTAAATTTTTTTTTTAATTAAAAAAAAATAGAAATGATGTTTACATGTGAAAACTGACATTATTTATTGAATGAGATGGACCTCCTTCATACCATTGTATCCATAATTATCTTTAATTCTGATAGCAACTCTACAAGATAGCCTTGTAGAGTTATTTCTCTTATTATATGTGCAGAAACTAAGGTTCAGAGAATCCTCATGGTCCATCACACCAGCTTATTCTCTTAGTGACTTTGGAGTAAAAGAGTAGCTTATCTAGGAAAGGAGGATAATTTAGAGTTGAGGAAAGTTCTTAGGCCTGAGATTTCTTTCTTCTTTTCTTTTCTTTTCCTTTCTTTTCTTTTCTTTTTTTTTCTTTTCTTTTCAGAGAGAGAGAGAGGATACGTACGAGTGGGCAAGAGGGGCAAAGGGAGAGAGAGAGAAAATGAGAGAGAGAGAACTTCTGTGCTGACTGTGGAGCCTGATGCAGGGCTCAGTTCCTCAACCCTGGGATCTTGACCTGAGCTGAAATCAAGAGTTGGACGCTCAACTGACTGAGCCAACCAGGTGCCCCAGACCTGATATTTCTTTTATGTGTTTCAGTTTGAAGTAAAGTCTCTCCTTATGAAGCTGATCTAACACTCATGTTAGAGTTGGAAGAAACCTTAATGTGCACCCAGTTTAACTTCCCTTGCAGAAGCTAATGCTGGCATAATGAAACAGTGGTGAGGTGGTGCAAGATACTGGGCTTCGGAATCCTGGTGTGCTGCTTTTTTTAGGTACAATGGCTTCTGTACCAATAACCCTCCCAAAGATACTTCTTCTGTGCCCACCTGCTGGTTTTCTGGGTTATGCCTTTCTCTTCAAAAAAAGAGAAACTAAACTCAATACAAAAACTAACAAGTTATAGGCCAGTAAAATGACTTTTGCCATTTTAAGAAAATTTAAAATTATATAGATTTAATCTAAAACTTTAAATCTAGTAGTGTGTACAAGTAGTATGTGGGTGTATTAAATGTTCTTCTTTTCCCATGATTTTTTTTTTTTTTTTTTGAGAGAGAGAGAGCATGAGCAGGGGAGGGGCAGAGAGGGGGAGACAGAGAGAGAGAGAGAGAGAAAGAGAAAGAAAGAAAGAAAGAAAGAAAGAAAGAAAGAAAGAAAGAAAAGAAAGAGAGAGAAAGAAAATCTCAAGCAGGCTCCATGCTCAGTGCAGAGCCTGATGTGGGGCGATGTCATGACCAGACCATGAGATCATGACCTAAGCCAAAATCAAGAGTCAGACACTTAACCGACTGAGCTACCCAGGTGCTTAGGTGTGTGGGTGTATTAACAAGTAAAGTCTAACTCATCTGCCAGTAGAAAATGATACTAAGCCAGAGATCATGGATGTTTAATCCACCTCAGCTATTTGTACCTAACACTTCTAAATGCTTGGGGCTATGGAGAAATGACATATATGACATAGTTCCTGCTCTCAAGGAATTTATAGTCTTGCTGGTAGAGGCTGGTCTCCTGAGTCCTCCCAGCCTGTACTTTATTGTGTTTTAATGGTTTTTCGTCAGAGAGGAGGGTGTGTTTACAGGTATGAAAGTGCATAGAATGAGACTATGACTTCTTTCATTTATTCTTCATCATTTTACAGTTATGGAACATCTATTCGCTATCACTTTGTTAAGCACTGTGGATACAGAGATAAACCATGAAGGCATTCAAAGTGTCTGGATAGATGATCATGAATATACAAATAGTCACATACATACACGTACTTAGTCATGTACATGCAGTGTCAGTGATAAAAGTAGCACTTAGTGTTCTTGACAGTTTGGCAAGAAGGAGCCTGATATGAATGCAGGTTTTTGTGCAAAGCTTCCCAGTGGAGGCGTCATATGAGATAGGTTTATAATTCGAGTCAGTAATTGAATTTGGTCTTTTGCTTCTAGCCATGATGGCATAACAGGGACAGGATTTACCTTTCTGCCTGAACCTACTAGAATACCAAACATATATGAAAAATGTTTTTCAGACATTGGACAACAGGTGGTAAAGGATTGTGGAGAGAAAACGGATGAGAAGAGAAAAGAAGTACATAAAAAAAGACCCAAATGAAATTTTAAGGAAAAATATAATAACCTGAATTGAAAAATAAAGTAGAAGGTATTAAACAGCAGATTAGGCAGTACAGAAGAAAAGATCAGTGAGTTAAAGAAATAGCAATAGAAACTATCCAAGATGAAACACATGGAGAAAAAAGGACTGGAAAACAAATGAACAGATTACTAGTGACGTGCAGGGTAGTATCAAGAGATCTATAATATGTGTAACTGTAGTCCTGAAGAAGAGGGTGGGTAGAAGAACTTTTTGAAGAATTAATGGCAGATGTCTTTCCCAATTTGATGAAAACTAAATCTACACATACAAGAAGCTCAACACAAACTATAGTATAGTAAACACAAAGTATAGTAAACGAAAAGGAAACTATACCATAAAGAGGGACATTTCATAATGCTGAAAGAGTTAATATATTAAGTAGACATAACTGTCTTGCATATGAATGTGCTTAATGAGAAAGCCTCAAAATATCTGAAGCAAAAACTGATAAAACAGAAAGGATAAGTACATTATTGACAATTATAGTTGGAGATTTTAACACTCCTCTTTCGGTAATTGATAACTAAACTGAAAGCCATTAAGGCTATAGAACACTTGAACAACACCATCAACTAATTTGACCTAATTGACATTTACAGAACATTCGACTCAAAAACAACAGAATATACATTCTTTTCAAGTGCACATGGAACATATACCAAGCTAAACTATATTCTGAGCCATAAAATGATTATTAATAGCTTTAAATAATTGAAATCATAGAAAGTCTGTTCCCTGGTCAGGACAGAATTAAACTAGAAATTAATAACATAAAGATATATGGAAAAATCTTCAAATGTTTGGAAATAAACACTTCTAAATAACACATGGATCAAAGAAAAAAATCATGAAGAAAATAAAACATTTCAAACTGAATGAAAATTAAAACACAACATAGTAGGGGCACCTGGGTGGCTCAGTTGGTTAAGCATCCGACCTCGACTCAGGTCATGCATGATCTCATGGTTTGTGAGTTCGAGCCCTGCACTGGGCTCTGTGCTGACAGCTTGGAACCTGGAACCTGCTTCAGATTCTGTGTCTCCTTCTCTCTCTGGTCTTCCGCCACTCACAGTCTGTCTCTCTCAAAAATGAATAAACATTAAAAATTTTTAAGACATAACATAGGAAAGCTTATGGGATGCTGCTAAAGTGGTGCTTAGAGGTGAATCCATAGAATTAAATGCATATATTAGAAAAGAAGAAAGGTCTAAAATCAGTGGCCTAAGCCTTTCCCTTTAGAAACTAGAAAAAAATAAGAGCAAATTAAACCCAAAGTAAATATAAGGAAGGTAAGAGCAGAAATCAGTGAAATAGAAAACAGAAAAGCAATAGAGAAAAATCAGTGAACCTAAAACCTGGAGGCCAATGAAAGTTCAGTAAAATTGCTTAACCATAGCCAGTTGATCAGGGCAAAAAGTGAGAATCCACAAATTATCAATATAGGGAATGAAAGAGTGATATCATTACAGAGCTTGCATATACTAAAGGTATAATGGAATATTAGGAACAACATTATGCCATAAACTCAAAAACTAAGATGAAATGAACAAATTCTTTAAAAAGACAAACTACCAAAGCTCACTCAAGAAGTAGATAACATGAAAAGCCCTATTCTACTAAATAATTAAAAAGCTCTACTAAATTAAAATAATTAGAAGCTATTTAGCTTCTATTTATGAGGCTATTTAGCTCTATTTCTCTTAAAGAAACTGAATTTTAGTTAACCTTCCCAAAAGGAAAACTCTAGGCCTTGAATTAATTAATTAAGGGGGCTTAATTAATTAATGGGGCTATTTAGCTCTATTTCTATTAAGAAATTGAATTTTAGTTAAAAACGTTCCGAAAAGGAAAACTCTGGGCCTTGAATCTGGAACAGATTGTCTCTCACAGCCCTCAGAAGGAGCCATCCCTGCTGGCACCTTGATCTTGACTTCCAGCCTCCAGAGTGTGACACAAAAGTTTCTGTTGTTCAAGTCACTCAATTGGTGGAACTTTATTTATAGCAGCCCTAGTATAGACTTAAATGTAGAGTTAAAACTTAAAACTTGAAGAAAATATAGGAGAAAATCTCTGTGAAAATCTCAGCTTCATAGGAAAGTCATAAAAAGCAAGAATTGTAAAAGATAAAATAAGTTAGACTACATCAGAATTAAATTTTTTTGTTTTTTAAGGCATCATTAAAGAAATAAAAAGGCAAGCCACAGATTGGGAGGATATATTTGCACAACCATGTATATAATATATAATAATCATATATAATATGTAATTTTTTAGAAAATACACAGTCATATATATGATAATCATATATATGTGTGATTTTTATATATATAAAAAATTAAGAACTTGTATCCAGAATATATGAAAAATAACAACTCAGTAATAAGACAAATAGATAAATTTGGGAGATTTGGACAGACATTTCACCAGAGAAGCAATACTGATGGCAAATAAACACATTAAAATATGCTCAGTCAGGGCACCTGACAGGCTCAGTCAGTAGAGCATGTGACTCTTGATCTTGGGGTTATGAGTGTGAACCCACCATTGGGTACAGAGATTACTTTAAAATCTTTTTAAAAAAACTTAAAAAAAATAAAATATGCTCAACCTCATTAATCATTAGAGAGAAAAAAAATATGTTCCACTTCGTTAATCATTAGAAAAATTCAAGTTAATATTATAGTGAGATACCATTTACTTATACTACAGTGGTCTCATACAGTTCCAAGTGCTGATGAGAAGGTAAAGCAATAGGAACTCTCATAGAGTGCTGGTGGGAGTATAAGATAGTATAGTTATTTCATCAGTTTCTTAGAAAGTTAAAGATACATTTACTGAAAGAACCAGCCAACCCATTTTCTAGATATCTACCTGAGAAAAATAAAAATGTCCACAGAGATTTGTATTCAAAGGCCCATTATAGCTTTATTAATAACAAGTCATGAAAACAACCTAAATATTTATTAACTGGTGACTAAACAGATTGTGGTATAGTCATAAGATGGAATACTAATCAGTAATAAAAATAAATGTAACAAAAATGATGCAACAGCATAAGTGATTCTCAAAAGCATTATGCCAAGTGAAAAGCCAGACATAAGAGTACATGCTGTGCAATCCCATTTGTAGGAAATTGTTGAAGAACAAAACTCTAGTAACAGACAATAGATCAGACGTCGCCATAGGTTATAATCAGAGGTTGTAAATTTGGGAGGGGATCACCACTTAAGTGGTTGATTTTATTTTTTGCATATTATGCCTCAACAAAGAAAGAACCTTGAACAAATTGAGTGTCTACTGTTTGCTGTGTTAGGAATTTGCTTAGGTAGATGTGATGTGGGTCCTCCTGCAGGAAGCTGTAGACACTGTGTAGAAAGACTTGCAGTTTGGAGAGAGAGTCCTAGAGGGAAGTACTGCTGGGGCAGAGGAGAGAGTTCTTATCAGGAAGGCTCCATATAGTGGCTGCTTGCGTTTTAGTTTGATCTGCCAACAGGAGTCAGGAGAGTGTTGAGAAGGACATTCTAAGCAAAGGCACATGAGTGTGAAAATGCGTGTTACATTTTATAAACAATGAAGAGCCTCGTATTGCTGGAGCCTTGGAGCTATGAGATTTATGTTGAAGTGACAAGAATTGAAGCTGATTGGGTTGGCAGAAAGATAAAAGGTGGAGTGTTTATCGTATTTGCTTAACAAATTGATATTGTAAGAGACGTTATGTACTTTAGAGGGAAACCTTCCCTCTTGGTTGAGAGATGAGGTGATCACTACACCCTTTCATTTCTCTTCACTCTGCTTTTAGCTTAAAAACAAAACAGCAGCAAAACCTTGCTTTTACCATCAGCTGTTTTAAAATAGTAATTCACCCTGCATAGACCTCAGCCAAATTTGTGTAACTAATGCTGTATTTGAGTTTTCACATGTTGTAGGAAAGAAGTATGTTTCAGTGTTTGAGAAAGTCTTTCATACTAGCCATCTGGGAGAGCTGCTCAGATTAGCCAGATCTCAGATACGGCTTCTGCCTTCAAGCAAATGTCCATTTCTTTGAACCAACAGGGAGAAGTACAAGACCTTCCTCACATTACATTTTAGAAAGGAAACCTTCTGAAACTGCTTTTTTGGTTCAGCTCCATATATGTCAAATTCTTAAACATCACTCTCTATCCCTTGAGTGATGAAGGGAAATGTATATGTGTGTGTGGTGGGAGCAACATAGGATTTTTTTCCATGGGATTTTGATTAAAGAATAGGACAGCTGATTTTGAGGGCTTGCTCTACAATCTGATACTTTTCTTGTGTATTACAGGCAATGGATTTTGAAGGCTGGGCCGACACCCTCTTTCTTCTGCAGTTCACTCTCTCTTGTGTGATGGGGTAAGCCTTTGTTCCTTGTTAGCAGATAGTTTTCCTAGAGAAGTTTGTTCTGGGATCCTTTTGCTTCATTCCTCAGTATACTGTTCTGTGTCTTGAATGTATCAGCATAGGATAATTAAACTTCCAGGTTCAGGTGGTTTCACAGCCCTTGGGAACGTAGCCCTAGGGGCTACTAAACTGATCCCAGAGTCATACTCAGAAGGATGGAGACAAGAAACGAATACTTACCAAATAACCTAGTATGTGATAAGCACCATAATATTTCAAAAGGCATTATTTTATTTCTATATTAATCACTGGACACATGTTTCTGTCCACCTACCTATGAGAAAGTAGGCTCAGAACTCAAGTAAATTGTCTAAATTTGCACAGTTAGCAGGCAGCAGTGGCAGCCTTTGAATTGGGGGCTGTCTGACTCTCTCCACCAGGTTATCTTTCTCTCAGAAGAGTGTATGTGGAAAATAAGAGGGTATCTGCTAATGTGCCTCTTCTCTTCACCTTTGTATTTCCCTAATTAATTTTTTCCTTGGCCAGTCAGTTTAGTTGGTGTTTATGACTAGATCTGGCACAAGCCAGGTACATGATGAGCAAGTGCTTCAAAATAAAATTGACATGGTGCATTGGTACTCCAGCTTGGAAGCCTTGTAAATCTGGCCGTTCCAACTGCTGGGCCACTTAGTTGTTAAGTGAACCTGTAGCCCCTCTTAAGGTAGTGCTGATTCGGGTTTCTTCCATCTTTAAGAATCTCTGTTGCCTCCTGGTCCAAGGGTCATATTGTCTCATGGGAGGTGCACACCTGACTCGTGGTCTGTGAGCTCAGCTTTCTATCTGGGTTAGGTGACTTAGTGGGAATATAATATAAAAAGAGTATTCAGGATTTCAAGGGTTTGGTGAGGGTAGCTGGGGAAAACACCTGGTCAACAAATGGACATGTGTTTCTTTTTAGTGAGATTTTTAAAATCTAAAGCTGCAGTACATGCAGGGGTGAGGTGGGGAAAGCTCATAGTGACTACAATGTGCTAGCATGGCCAACGCTGTTTCTCTTGGCTAGAGATTGCTATAAAGTAAGCAACTGGCTCTTACACCTCTTCCTTCTTCATTCCAGGTTTATCTTGATGTACGCCACAGTACTCTGCACTCAGTATAATTCTGCTCTTACAACTACAATAGTTGGCTGTATTAAGGTGAGTTGAAAAAAATACTGTTAGCTTTTGGGTACCTGCTTTGTTTTAAAGTTGTTACTTTAAGTCTCTCTGTGGTCTTAAGCCCCTATAATCCTTTTTTTTTCTGACAGAATGTCTTGGTTTGGCAGATTGTGGTGATGGTTTCTAAAATGATCTTTAAGAACTCAAGGGGGTATAATCTCCACTTTCAGGCAACTTGGCTCTGAGGAGTATGGGAAAAGAAGAATGTGTTATCTTAGTGCAGAGGAAGCAGAATTAGGCTTATTTCAGACAGGGTAGGTGATAGGCTTGTCCCTGTAACCCCCATGAAAACTGTTCTGTTCTCTGCCTTACTCAGTTCTGGCTGTTATAGGGAAAGGGTGCCTGCCAAAAATTAATCAAGGGATTTTTCCAGTGCATGAGCCAGACCTTAAATGGCCCACTTTTAAAAGCTGTGTCTGACATTTCCAGTGATGTCATTTCCTCCAGATCCCTTTTATTTGAGGGAGGCTCATTTGTCTTCAGCCAGGAGAGCCAAGTTGACTTGAATATTGAGCTGAAGTTAGTGGCTTGAAGCCTGAGGCCTGTTTCATCTGATTTTGTGCTTCTAGTGCTTTAATCTCCAACACCACAGCATGCCAGATTTCCAAATGAATTAGCAGGGTAGGCTTGCTTTCTAAAAAAGGTAAGACAGAGCCGGGCGGGGGTGGGCGGGGGGGTAAGACAGAGAGGTAGGCCCTTGATCATTTGGGGAAAAGAATACTATCCCTTGGGACTTCCTTTCTGATTCCCCATTTGTCAATAGTGAGGGAAGGGATTGCACAATAAAGTTTTCATTGCTCTGCTATGTTTCCCTTTATATCTCCATGGAGTGGTGTCCACTTGCCCTCACTTTGGAAACTAGATTTGGGTTAAAATTTCAGAAGGTCTGTGACTTCAAATCATGGAATTGGAGTGTTTGGTGTAAATAAAATTCTAAATTAAGCTATAACTAGTTAGTTGTGTGAATTCCCATGAGAGCCAGAGACAAGTTCATCTGCATTCAAAGGCCTAGGCTGCTAAAATAGTTTTAACCCCTCAAGTTAGCTCTCAGCTCTGTTTTGGTTTTGTAAAGTAAATGGTTCAAGAGCAAAGTGAATGCAGAATAAGAACAGCAAGAACCTGAGAGACAGGCCAGTTGTTGTTACCAGTTTTTAGCCAAAAAGGACAGTGTAGGAAAGTCAGTGTTTCCTTTTTTTTTTTTTTTTTTTTTTTAAGATTTTTAATGTCTATTTATTTTTGAGAGAGACAGAGACAGAATATGAGTGGGTCAGGAGCAGACAGAGAGGGAGACACAGAATCCGAAGCAGGCTCCAGGCTCTGAGCTGTCAGCACAGAGCCCAACGAGGGGCTCAAACTCACAAGCTGTGAGATCATGACCTGAGCCGAAGTCGGACGCTCAACCGACTGAGCCACCCAGGAGCCCCAGTCAGTGTTTCTTTTTAGTAACGAACCTATTTGCTTAAGATTTCTTAGTGTATTTTCTTTTTATTTATCAGCATGGAGTACAAATATAATCACACTCTTATTAACATACAGTCCAGTACCTTTCTTTTGATATTTCCTCCTCCCCACACAACCCTATTAATTTACTCTGTCCCCAAGGGGCAGTTTTACTTCCAAAGTCTAGAGGGAGGGAAAAACTGGACTGTTGGATTAGTTTACAACCACTGTTGGTCCTCGCTGCCTTGTATCACTGCTGAAGGATGTCTTCCATCTTCAGACGGGAGTGCGCTGCTGCCCTTGCTGGTTCAGAGCTTCATGGGCCACAGGGGAGTTTCTTTCATCAGCCTCCCAGTCACAGCCCTTTTAGCTCAGTCACTGCCCCAAGAGACTGTCAGTATTTCTTGTTTTTCTTAATCATGGTGGGAAGATTATGTAGGTTACTTAGTTAAAAGTGGAAATTCCTGGGCCCACCTCATATATACTAAATCAGAGGCTCTAAAGTAGAACCTGGAAATCATCATTTTTAACAAGGTTTCCAGGTGATTCTCTGGTAGACTAAAGTTTGAAACTTGCCGTCTTAGTTTTCAGTTACTAGCATAGATTCTTCTGTGGTTGCTAGTAAGTTCTGCTTTGGGGGCATTGCTGTCTTTTCCTGGTTGATTTCGAGCAGCAAGGTTTGGATTCTGAGTCCTTTCCCTATCTGTAGCTCCCTGGGCAATCTATGCAAATTAACCTGCCTTCTCTCTAGATCTCTGTTCCAAGTGAGATCCTGTTACACATTTTCTCAAGTTGCCTACTGACCTTATTTACTGTTATATGGTATTTATTTTTATTTTTTCCCCTCAAATAATAAGAAAAGCTGTTCTAAGTTAACTTGCTTAGACCTAGAAAAGGTTGACATGATTTTGAATGTTCTCTCAAAGGGCACTCCCATTATACAATTAATTTTGAGGTTTCTTTTTGGCCTTTTAAAAATGCTGTGGTAGTTCTGCTTCCATAGGCCCAATCTAGGAGAGCCCAGGTTCTAAAAACGTTTGTGACATTTATCATTTACGACAGCTATAATAGTGGAGAGGGAGGCAGTGACTTGTGAATGTGAAAGAGAGAAGGTTAGGGAAGAATTGAATAATAGCTTGAACTTCGGGAAAGTTTATTTCACCTCTGTGGTCTGAAGATAATTGAAAGGAAGCCAGAGAAGCAGATGTTTACACCTAGGAGCTTAGGGAATCAGGAGAGGTAATTTTAGGTATGCTACTTTGAGACGACTTTTCATATGTGGTATTTTTTTGTAAGTTTATTTATTTATTTATTTTGAGAGAGAGAAAGAATATCCCAAGCAGGCTGCTTGCTGTCAGTGCGGAGCCCAGTGTGGGGCTTGATCCCATGAACCTCGAGATTGTGATCTGAGCCAAAACCAAGAATTGGACACTTAACTGACTCAACTGAGACACCCAGGCGCCCATCATGTGTTTTCTTAAGATACCAAAGAAGCTGCCTCTAAAAACAATGTTGATGTTGGTGAACTGCCTACCATCCCCTTTTTCCTTTTTAGAACAAGAGGGAGAGATGCTTACCTGTGAGGTTTTCCTGCTTCACTTTCCCCTCACAAGTCAATGGTTACCACAATGGGAGGAAGAAGCATTCTTTTCTAAGATTACTAAATGTGCATTATTTTTTCTACCCCTAGTGTTTCTCTATTTAAATTTATAATGTCAGCCTATAACATGAGACAGGGAAAGTGGATAATCTTGTGATAATTATCAGTGAAAGCATTTAGCTTTTGGAGATTTAGATTGGGAAGAAGTTAATGTCATTGTTTCCTTATTAGTGGCCTTACCCATACTACGCTCATTTTAGGATTGGTGGGTTTTTCTGTTTATCTGATTTTATATTTTAAGGATAGACATTTGGGCCATTGTGTGGATGAGTTTACATGAATATTGAAAAGCTCATTTAAACCTGTGTAACAGCATATTGCTGTTTTTCTTTGTAGAATATATTAATAACTTATATTGGAATGGTCTTTGGTGGAGATTATATTTTCACATGGACGAACTTCATTGGCTTAAATATCAGGTAAGTAAAAATATTTAAATGTAACCACTTTGACAGGAGGGATTTGGATACTCAAATAGTATCACAGTAAGGGGCTATTTAATGCAAATTTGTTTCTTTATTAAACTTTTATGGAGCACCTACAGTGTATTATATATATTTAATGTCTTCACATAATGCTTTTTAAGAAATGGGGATAAAATGGTTCCATATTTTATGCGCACGCTATTTAAGGGATCTTTTCTGGAAGCTAAACTCCTTCTAGCCTTCAAAGAACAATCCTTTACTTATACTAGATGGTAGTACAGTGTTGTCAAGAAAATTCAGGGCTAAAGAATAGCAGCTCTGTTAGAATTGCTTTATATGTGTCTGACCTTGGACATATCACTGGATTCCTTTAGACTTTATCAGTGGTGAGGGTGACTTGTATGAAAGACCTTTTTCAGTTCCAGAATTGATTCCATGGCTTTAAATACTGTCTATGTGCTTGAAAATTCTCAAATTTGTATTTGGGCCAGACCTCTGTCTTCAACTCCAACTTCTATGTCTAACAGGCCACTTTACATCTCTAGCTAACATGTCCAAACCTGAAGTCCCTATTATTTTCTCCAAAGTGTGCTCCACCCGTAGCCTCTGTATATCAGCTGATGCACACTCTGTCCTTCTAGCCTCTCAGTTCCAAAACCCTGGAGTCATTCTTGACCCTTCAGTCTTCTACCCAGTATCCAGTGTGTTCACAAATTCTCTTGGCTCTGCCTTCAGAATAGATCCAGAAAACAGTCACTTCTCACCTGCATTGCTCCCAGCATCATCTAAGCCACCAATCTAGCATCTCTTGCCTAGTTTACTGCCTAGTCTTCTCCACTTGCATGGTTAACTCCTTTATGCCTGTAAGTTTTTGCTCAGTTGTTACCTTCTCATGGAAGTCTACCCTGACCACCTTGTTTAAAACTACAACCTACTCTTCCCCTTCTGATGCTGTGTTTTAAACCCTCTTATTCTATTTTTCTATTTATCTTTTCCAGAGCACTTAATCCTTTAATATACTATAAAATTTGCTTATTTATTGCCTATTTTCTGTCTCTCCTGTTAGAATGTAAATTCCATGGGGGCAGGGATCTCTGCCTATGTAGTTCTCTCATTTCTCAAACTCGTAGAATGAATCCTGCTATTGCTTAATAAGTGTTTGATGAATCCTATGTGGATTGGTGAAAAAGCACTTTGGAAACTATAAAGCTCTCTAACAGAATATGGGAGTGTCATCTCTTTAATTTACAGCAAATTATATTACCTGTCTGGGCTCTTATTTCTTCAGTATAATCAACTATTGATAATACCTATTCTACCCTGTTCTACCTTCTTTATGAATGAACATGAAAATTTAGTACTAATACTGGTAATAGGCTAGTAACTCATTGTTACTCCTTCCCTGACATTTATTTGCCACTATAGTTATTTATCTTTTAAAGGAAAAGTCATTCATTATTTGTGGGTGTAGGAGTTGGGGGTAGTGGTGGGTGTAATGTGTACTTGAAGATTGTATATTATGGAAGGAAGATGAGTAGTTCAGTCTTAGACCTTGTTTGGAGTTATAGTTCTGATGCTTCCTATCTGTATGACTTTGAGTTGTTTATCTTTTCTGAGCTTCAGTTTTTTTAGGTGTTAGGGGTGAAAATACCCATATCTCTTGGGGCACCTGGGTGGCTCAGTTGGTTAAACAAACGACTCTTGATCTCAGCTCAGGTCTTGATCTCATGGTGGTGAGTTTAAGCCCCGCACTAGTCTCCATGCTGGGTGTGGAGCCTCCTAGTTAAAAAAAAAAAAAAAAAAAAGAAAATGAAAGAAAATACCTCCTTAGACTTGTTAGAATGAAGTAATCTAATATAAAGTACCTAACGCACTGCTTGACATCTGTGTTTAGTAAATACCAGTTTCATTCATTAATATTCATGAGAAGGGGCCAGGATGTAAGGAACAATTTGTTGGAACAGTTCTGACTTGGAATGTGATCTGCGTTTCATTCACTTCTAAAAATTTGGATTAAAGAATCTTTTTAGCACTATATAGACCTGAGTCAGAGATGCCTTGATTTTTGTTATGTTAGCTTCAAATAAATAATCTTAACAACCAAAATGAAGTGAAAGCTTCTGTTTGCATTTTCAGATCTCTGCAGTTCAAATTGCTTTTGAGATGATAAAAGTATCTTATAAGAAAACTTAGGTATCTTTTTTTTTTTTCCACATTGCAGGCTATTAAAAGTGTCTGAGTATTTTGGAATGTTATAACATTTGCCAATCTAAGGTAGATCAAAAGCAACATCTTGAAAATTCTTCCAGTAGAGTTTCTTTTTGTGTTGGGTAGTACATTTTAGTTCTGGTTACACAGTACCATTTTGCTAGCAAGGATCTTTGGTAATGATAATCATGATAATGACTGTCATTGGTACTCTGGCCCTAGGTAGTATTTTTAATAATTTTTAATTGCTTTCGCATTTTATTATAAATTTTACATATCCTATCTCTTCAGTCTCTTTTATTACAAGGCTAGGGAGAATAATTGATGTACTTAGCCAGCCAAATTAGTTGCAGAGTTGGAATTAAAACCCACATGAATTTTTGTTCAAATGCTGTTTTTCATTATAGTGTGCTTTTTACCTTTTGTAGAGGAAAGCTCTACAAAACTATTATCTAATCTTTTTCACTTTTTCTCTTTAAAATGAAAATTATAGTTTTATTATTTACTTTTTTTTGAGTTCTTCCATGAGTTAATAAGTAGCCTCATAAGCTGTGGACATTATTTTTTAAATGCAAAAACCAAACTTAAAGTGGCTATCAGATTCACTTTGATCGAAATGGTGTCAGTCCATCTTTGGTGGACTGCACTTTGAAGGAAATCATTAATTGAACATATTCTTGTGTGTGTGTGTGTGTGTGTGTGTGTGAGATTCATTTACTGTTTATTGAGTGCCATTAACCATTACATGATTTTTAATTTAAAAAAAGGGAATTCACACATTCTTGTAACCCATTTTCTTATTCCACATTTTAGCCAAAAAATTTCACAGAGAAGTTGAAAGAATTTTACAACATCATCATATATTTATTACCTGAATTATACAATGAAAATTCTATGCTTATGCTTTATTACATATCTATAATTGAACTATATTCTTCAAAGATTCTGTGATTAGACCCAGATACATTTAGCTTTCCTCTACCCTGCCTAGTTTCTTTGTTGTTTTAAGAAGAGTTTAAATAGCCTTCTCTGGTGTGATTCAAATGCAAGAAGCAGGAGGTTTGCACTGGTAGCTACTTATTAGGCTTCATCCAAATTGATTCTGGGATTTAGGCGGCACTTTTTTAAATAGGTCTCCGTTGAGAGCCTGCCTGTCTTCAACTCTCCTAAAGGCTTTTTCTCCGGCAGCCACTTACTGAGTGCTCACCAAGCCCCAAAGGCAGTGGAGAAGGGAGGGAATGATTAGTGAAGGGTGGTGACAAGAGCCTGCTTCTGTACTTACTTTCCATCTGTTGCTGGAGTTGGCCTGTGGGTTTGGCCTAATGTAGCCTTTCCAGATAATGACATCATCATCTTCATAACTATCCAGGCTAGAATTCCTAGAGTCTCTGGGACTCATCTTTGTGATTTTTTTTCTTCCATTTTAAAAAGTTGTTATATGATTTGAATACAGTGAATTTCACCCCTTTTAGTTTACAGTTCTGTGAGTTTTGATAAATGGATACAGCAGTCCTGTAACTACCAGCACCACATTCAAGATATAAAACAATTGTATTGCCTCTAAAATCTCCCCATGTCCCTTTGCATTGAACCTCTCCCACTACCCTCAGCCTCTGACAAAGATCTGTTTTCATCTGTGTAGTATCCAGATTGTCATGGAAAGGTAGCTCTTGGTCTGACTTCTTTTCACATCAGATACTGCATTTGAGATTCTGTGTTGCACTCTGAGATTCTGTGTTGTTACATGTATCAGTAGTTTGTAACTTTTTATTGCTGAGTATATTCTGTTATGAATATATCACAGTTTTTTATTGATTGACCAACTGAAAGACTGAAAGACATTTGGGTAGTTTCCAATTTTTAACCATTCTGTATTAGCTGTTAAAATACTTGCTTAAAAGTTTGTTTGTGAACGTAAGTTTTCATTTCACTTGGGTAAATACCTAGGAGTGGAATTCCTGGTTTGTCTGGTAAGTGTTATGTTTCATTTCCTAAGAAATTGTCAAATTATTTTCAAAAATGTCTGTAACATTTTGCATATCTCTCAGCCATGTATGATGTACTATGCTGGTTGCTCCACATCCCAGCCCTTGGTATTCTAGACATTCTAATAGATCTGTAGTGGTTTCTCATTGTGGTTTTACGTGCTGTAGTGATTCATGATGTTGAACATCTTTTCATGTGTTTATTTTCCATCTCTATATATTCTTTAGTAAAGTGGCTGTTCAGATATTTTGCCCATTTAAAAAAAAATTTTTTTTTAACGTTTTACTTATTTTTGAGACAGGGAGAGAGAGAGCATGAACAGGGGAGGGTCAGAGAGAGGGAGACACAGAATCTGAAACAGACTCCAGGCTCTGAGCAAGCTGTCAGAACAGAGCCCGACGCGGAGCTCGAACTCACGGACCGCAAGATCATTACCTGAGCCGAAGTCGGCCACTTAACCGACTGAGCCACCCAGGCGCCCCTATTTTACCCATTTTTTAAAAATTGGGTTGTTTTCTTAAGTTTTTTTGTTTTTTGAAGATTTTATTTTTAAGTAATTTCTGTACCCAACATGGGACTTGAACCTGCAACCTTGAGATCAAGAGTCACGAGCTCTACTGACTGAGCCAGCCAGGCGCCCTTTGTTTTCTTAAATTTTCAGAGTTCTTTATTTATTATGGATACAAGTTTCTTATCAGATATGTGATGTACAAGTATTACTTCCCAGTCTGTGGCCTGTCTTTTCATTTTTCTAATACTCTCTTTTGAAGAAGAAAATTTTTAAGGCTATTTTATCAGTTTTTCTTCTATGAGTTATGCTTTCAGTGTTAGGTATCTAAGAAATCTTTGCCTAACCCCAAGGTTACAAAGATTTTTCCTCTTATGTGTCCGAGAAGTTTTATACTGCTTTCGGTTTTACAATTAGGTATGTAGCTCACTTTTGGATTAATTTTTATATACTGTGTGAAGTCTAGATGAAAAGTTCTTTTTATTGTGTGTGTGTGTGTGTGTGTGTGTGTGTGTGTGTGTGTTAATATAGATATCCAGTTCTAGTACCTTTTATTGCAAATGTACTTTCTCTGTTGAATTGCCTAATTCTTTGTAACACTCTTTTGAAGTTCTTTTATTATCACTATTTTATAAATGAAGAGGCTGAGGCCTAGAGAGGTTAAGTAAGTTGAATGTATTCTGAAGTTATGCATTGAGTGTGTCTGTATGCGAGGCATTGTGTTCTAGAGAGACATGGTACATTCCCTTGTAGATCTGCCAAGGTCACATAATTAGTAAGACATGTCACAAGGATTTTAACCCAGATGGATTGGACTCCAGAGTCACCAAGTTCTCATTCCTGAATGCATTTATCATTCAGAAAATGACTAAATAATTACAATGTAGCCTAGTAAACCATATATGTGTCCATCACCATTTTAGATTTTCGGCTATTTGAGGGCAGAAATCACTTGTCTTATTTCCAGTTATGCCAGTATTTATCAGTGTCTGGGCCATAATAAGCATTCAGCTAGTACTAATAACAAAATACTGGCCAGTATTTAAAAAAAATTTTTTTTTAAGTTTACTCATTATTGAGAGACAGAGGGAGACAGAGTATGAGCATGGGAGGGACAGAGAGAAGGGGAGACACAGAATCTGAAGCAGGCTCCAAGCTCTGGGCTGTCAGCACAGAGCCCAACGCAGCCCTCGAACTCATGAGCTGTGAGATCATGACCTGAGCCGAAGTCAGACGCTTAACCAACTGAGCCACCCAGGTGCCTGCTGGCCAGTATTTTTTATGTGTACTAGAACTGAGCATTGTCCTAACTACGTATACTTAGTCTCTGTAACAGCTCTATGAGATAGATGCTGTGAATATTCCATTTCACAGAGAGGCTAGAAACTTGCCCCATATTACCCAGCTGGCAAGTTTTCAATCCATGATTTGCCTTCCAGGTCTTCATTCTTAACTATAGTCTATAAATAGTGGATACATGAATGGATTACTTTTATTTTCATATTCCTTCATGATATGCCATACATACTGGTTAAGTCAGCCTTCTTTAGTGTAATAAAACTCATTTTGTAGCTTCTGAGGCCACCCTAGGGTCTGCATAGTCTCTGGGACGGGACATGGTGAAGCTCAGAGTCTAGCCCCACAGTTATTCCTGGGGATTTTAGTCTAGCTACCTCTGCCCAGCACCCGAATCTTCTGTTCCCTCATTTTGAATTCCTTTGCTTGTTTCTTTAGAAGGATGAGTTGCTTCTCAATTTCAGACTGCTTCTCCTCCTGTATAATTTCATCTTAGTAGATTCTATTTTGGTTCCAGACTTCTCCTGAAGGACATGAGCTTTTCCTTTGCTTAGGGATTTTCTCACTTGGGGAGAGAGAAGGACATGTTTTGTATTATCAGTTAGTTGCTGCTGATGTAATATCCACCAGGCTATTTGTAGAGTTATATAACTGGCATTTATGGCACTAGAATAATTTGGACTTTTGAATAGGATCCAGGGAGGTTGGCTAGCCCTTGGTTATATCATAATTCCTGACAGAAGAACACTGAAATGGAATATTGCAAAAAACCTGTGTTCTTACCAGTACTGCCACTAGCTCTTTATAATTCACCTTTCACAGCTTTAGTTTTCTTGCTCTCGGTTTTTGAAATCAAGTTGTCTATCCCGATACTGTCACTAAACTTTTCCACAGTCCTTAGGAACTGTGCCACATGCTCTCGGTAGGCCTGAAGTTATTTTACAGGAGACTTAGGACATTTGAAGGAACCTCCTCCAGGTGTGGAAAACACGTAAAATATGTTATCCTTTTAGTTCTGATGGGAGCCTCCACCTACATTTTAAAGATTTTTAAGAGGCAGAAAAGAAAAAGGAGTATAGATGTAGGGTAGAAAATGATGGATATGCTTAAGAGCACCTGGGTGGCTACGTTGTTAAGCATCTGACTTCGGGTGAGGTCATGATCTCACGGTTTGTGAATTTGATCCCAACATTGGGTGAACTCGAGGCATGCTTCAGGTGAGCAGGAGTCCCCACTTTGGGTAAGCACGAGCCCCACTTCGGGTGAGCCCCGCTTCTCTCTTTCTCTCTCTCTCTTTCCACCTTCTTCTCTCTCCCTCTTCCCCTCCTGGGATTCTCTCTCTCTTTCTTTGCCCCTCGCTCACTTGTGCCCTCTCTCTCAAAAAAAAAAAAAAAAAAAAAAAAAAAGATGGATATGCTTAAGCAGTTTGGACTCAGCCCCAAGTTGAGGAATAGTATGAAAGGAAAAAAAATTTTTTTGGAACAGGAGAAGGGCATTTCTCTTACATATTTGGAAAGAGCTAACAGTAAACAGTGAGAATAGATAGAAAACAAGTTTTTAGGCTTATATTCTTTTTTATTTTTCCATAACATTTTTTAGTTCAGACTCTTAAAAAAAACTACTCTATCTATGTGGGGCTTCCCTAGAATTCTGAGTATTTGCTTAATTCATATCAGTTAATGAAACAAATAATATCTATGTCAAGGCCCATGAGTTCCAAACAACAGCACAACAGGATTTAAGAGCCTTTTTTCTAAATTTACTCCTGGGCAAATTCCTAAAACTCCTAGGCAGATGAATTGGTTCACATCCTGGCCAGACATCGGTGACTAAGGTACTTCTATTTTTAAAGTATGTGCACAGACCAATACTTATCCTCATGTAGAAAGGATATAAACATGCATCTGGAAAGGCAGCAGATAGGGACTTAATGTTTGTTGAGTGCCTGGTATATGATGCCACCTTTACAGTGCCATCTCGTTTAATCATCTCCCAGTTCACATGATAATGCAATTGAGACTCAGGGAAAATAATTCATCCAAGGGCACACAGCTGCCATAGTGAGAAGCAGAACTGAGATTCTCACCCTGGTTTGACTATAAAAATCTTCCCTATGATTTAGCCATGTGAGGGACATGGGATAAGAGATTAAATGACCCCTCTTTGTTTTGAACATTCCTAAAGCTGCCTTGTTTACCTCCTGCCTTACCACTGATTTGTCTTTATTCTTCTGTCTTCTTTGGCAAGCAGAGTAAGAATCAGAATTATTGAACCCAGTCTATAAATATGTTAAAGAAAGTGATGACTTAGTGTTTGCAAAGCCATAGATTAATTTTTATCTTCATGGAATTTATAATCTAGCTGGGAAGATTTATTTCCTTATTAACAAATGTATGGTAGGTACCTACCAAACTTTGTTTTAGGCAATGGGGGTAGAGCTGTTATCAAAACTGTTTAAAATTGTTGCCCTTCGTGGAGTTTTCCTTCTAGTAGAGGAGACAAAAAATGAATTACAATACAGTGAGTAAAATATTTGTTGGTGGTAAATGTTAATAACTGTGATGATAAATAGTAATGGAGAAAAGGCAAGGAAGGGGGATGAGGAGTACTGCAGGGAATAGGGTTACATTTTGTGTCAATACCTAAAAAAGGGAGGGGATGAGCCACATCAGTTTCTGGAGAGAAGAACAAGTAAAAAGACCCTGAAGTGGGAGTGTTGTGGTGTGTTCAGGGAACATGGGAGGCCAGTGTGATGGCAGTAGAGTGAATGAGATGAGATGAGCCATAGAGGTAGTGGGGTGGAGTGATTGAGGACTACTTTTAAGAGAGAGGAAGACAGAGGGTTTTGATTAAACAAATGACATGATCTGATTTAGTTTTAACAGAATTACTTTACCTACTATGTTGAGATTAGGTGGAATGAGGAAGGAAAGTATGAAATGATTAACACCAATGCCTTTCATTTATGTAGGAATCATAAGGCATTTATAATAACATTTGGTATTTATATGGTCTTAATAACAGCCATGAGGAGACACTTCTGCACATTCTCATGAGAGCTTTCAGCAGCTGTCATCACACAAGTGTCACAGAGTAGCTGTTTAGACTGGTACCTCTCACAAAGGCTATGGTTGTCTTCCTGGAAGACTTAATAGAAGAAAGGACAGTTAGGTAAGTAAGGCCTTGAGCCATAGGTAGGATTTGGAGAGATGGAAAACAGAAGTGTACGTATTCCAGCCATTGAGTGCTGCATGAGCAAACAAAGGCGTGGAGCTGGAAATGCAGATGTTGGATGGGAGACTGGGAGGGTGGGCAGTAGGTACTCCATAAGACGGATTTCACAAGGGTACTACTGGAAAAGTGGGCCAGCACTTGAGTGAGTGACGAAGGAGGAATACCCAGCTTGAGAAATACTGTGAGAGTTACTACTGACCCACAGATAATAGGGGTTTGCTTACTCAATACAGTTAAGGCCTCTTTGGGATGACCAAAGACAAAGAGGCCTTACTATATGTAGGACTCCTTGATTTTCTGGGTGAACGGGTGTGCAGCCATGAAGATGAGGAAAAGCAGCAACTGGCAAAATCTGGTTCTTCTTTTCGGCAGTATTCGCTCCTGGTGTGCCTTGACATTTTGACTTTTATCCCTATTGGGTGTCTATTGTGTCCCAATGAGTGTTTTGAAATGATCTATTGTCCTGTTACATAATTTAAATATAGAATCTAAGTTATATAATTAACATGTAATTTTAGATAGCTTATTGTTACATAAATTATATAATTAAATTCTCACTTCAATCCTGTAAGAGTGGTATTCTGATCACCATTTCACAGATGGGCTCATTTCACAGAGCTGAGGCTCTGAGAGTTTAAGTAACTTGTCCCACATCACAGAGCTTTGTAACGTTTATTCATTTTTGAGAGACAGAGCATGAGCGGGGAAGGGGCAGAGAGAGAGGGAGACACAGAATCTAAAGCAGGCTCCAGGCTCTGAGCTGTCAGCACAGAGCCTGATGCAGGGCTTGAATTTACAACCTGTGAGATCATGACCTGAGCCAAAGTCAGATGCTTAACCGACTGAGCCACCCAGGCGCCCCATCACAGAGCTTCGTAAATGTCATAGTCAACAATTATGTGGTTTTTATTCAATCCTGTGTCACCTCTGTGCTTCTCTCTGTTCAGATTGGAAAGCTCTGGAAGGTGATATATATACAGAGGCAACACAGCTCTGCTTTACTTGGCTGGTGAGAAAGATGAAAAAGGGCTCCCGGGAGGTGCTAAGTGGGGAGTTGACATGGGTGTAGGAAGAATATACCCAGAGGTCCAGTTTCAATTATTTGGCAGGAATTACTATATGTTAGGAAATGGCAGTAAAAATCAAACTGCCTTGGCTCATAGGCTTGGGTATAAATTGACCTATTTTACATGTGGAATACAGAAGGCAGCATCTAGTCTGGGAGGCAGAGCTACATGGCTAAACACATGAGCAGATATGTCAGCCACAAAGGGAGATGGACATAGTCTGGACCTTAGGACTCTTGCTCTCTGGCCATGGAGTTGCTATATGGAAGGCATTTTTAGCATATATTTGTAGAGTGGATATCTAATTGTCTCAGGCTAGTAAATATGTCTGGAGCTGTAAGTCTAGAAGAGATAGATTGTGTTTGTGTGGCTTTGGAAGATCAGAAGTGGCCAGAGCAGAGGTGGCACTGTTCACTTTTCCAGCCTGTCTTGCAGTATTCTAACTAGACCCTGTCTGTAGTGCATTGGAGCCTTGTCTTTTTCTTCTGTTTATCTCCTGGCTCTGTCACAGCATGTTGAGTGAATTAATGGTAGTGCTGTGATCTGAATATTAGGCAAGTGGAAGATTGCTTGAGATTTAAAAAAGTGAATCTTTAGGATGGTCAAATATATAAATAACAAATCCAGAGTATCAGAGGTCGTCATATTTAATGTGAATATTTATGGAGCCAATAGTTTGAGAAGTTTTTTGTGTAAAGTATTAGAAGATACTAATTCCAAACCATTTGGTAGTGATGTATCAAGATTCATATAGATTCGCATCTGGCCTGTTTCCCTTTCTTTTTTCACCATCCTCTTCTTCCCCTCCTCCCAGTTTCCCTGCGTTCCCAAAGTGCATCTCCCCTCTGAATCTAGGAGTAGCAGAGCTGACAGGGAAAGAGCGAGTAGGGAATATATATTTTCTGATTGTTTACCATGTGCCAAGATTAGGGCCTGGTTCTTTATGCAAGTTATCTCACTTTATCTGCAAACAAGCCTAGAGAGATAGTATTACTCTTATTAATACAGAAATAGAATCTCAGATAAATTAATAAATTTGCCAAGGGGCACAAAGCTGGCAGTATATTCAAGATTTGAACCAAGACCTAACTCCACAAAGTCCATGTCTTTTCATTACACTAGCTATGCTAGAGATATAGGGTCCAGGCCTCATCCTTACGGTGATTCCGTAGTATTCCAGGGTATTCTTTGTCTTCTTCAATCCTACACTGCTCCATTACTTCCATCCAGGTGAAATCAGCTTAATATAAAAATCAAATTGTGGGAGGGGGGGATGGGCTAAATGAGTAAGGGGCATTAAGGAATCTACTGAAATCATTGCTTCACTATATACTGACTAATTTGGATGTAAATTTTAAAAAATAAAAAGTGAAGTTAAATCAATCAATCAATAAACTTGTATAAAAAGAAAAAAAGGAAAAAAAGATTGTCTTGACAGGAAAAATAAAGAAAGCATTGTTATATTGAGGTTGTCCTGGGAGGGGGAACCCAGATGACAGGATGTTGTGAGTTCAGATGGGGCTGGAGGCCGAGGGAAATTGCCTGTCATGTAGATGTGCATGTGAACCTCAGAGAATTTTAGCTTCAGTCAGGAAGGCTATAGTAAGCCATCTCTGTGGGTCCTAGCCCAGCTACCAGGGAAATCATCTACTTGATGCACTAGAAAACCTGAAACGATTCTAGAAGAGTCTGAGAGATCAAACTCTTAAAAAAAAAAAAAAAAAAAAAAGGAAAGAAAGAAAAGAAATGGAAAAAACACTAGATGAAGGAAAAGATGAAGCTCTATGAAACTGGCACAAAGATTCGGTTCGTGAGGGTCTGGAGTTTCTTTGGGCCATCACAGATACTCAGTTAAGCAGTTATTTACTGTATTGCTACAAAGTGTCAGGCCTGTGCAAGGGACTTTGTAGAGCTCAGAGTAAGGCTTCGGAAATATATAGGCTTATGGGAACAAAATAAGGACTGGTATCTCTTCTATCAAGTGGAGCAGGGGCCATAAGGGAGGAAGCTGTTTCAGTGGAGAAAATCAGAGGGATACGGGTTTTATTCTGGTCCATTATTAGGATGCTTTGTGACCCTCAGCAAGTTATCTTATGACTCTGGAACTCAGTTTCTTCATCTGTAAAATGAACATTCTTGCCAGGGATATTGTACTTTGTAGGAATATTGCCATGGCAGATGTATGTTAAATGCTTGACATGGAATAGACTTTAGTAAATGGTCACAATTTAATGATTAAGTGCTGTGACTGCCTGATCTTCCTTCCTTATTTGTAGGGAGCTAGCTAGGCATTTCTCACCTTGCTGCAACTGGTATGGTGCTGGAACCCCAGAGCCCAGAGGAGAATAGAACTAATTTCAAATTAGTGGCAAGTTCATGAGTCAAGGGGTCAGGCAAAAGATGGGGGGCCCAACCCAGGACAGGCATGTCTGAAATCAGAGTCTAGGCCAGGCTGCCAGCTGGAGACCCAAAAGAGTCACAGGTGTCAGGCTTAGCAGAAGAACACATCAGAACAGTCTCTTGACATGCTCCTGAGCTCCTCTGGCTTACTTTCACTTAGTGACTGGGGCAGGAAGCTGTGTATCCCGTGTGGGTTTGAAGTCCCTGCAGAGAATAGACAAGTATAATCAGGGTCCCTCATGTGCGAACCCTCCCTGGTGGTCGGTGTGGTGGACAAGTGAGGGGTATGAGAAACCAACTCATGTCAAGGGCTCAGATGATGGGTTCTCCACTGTGAACTTGATTCTAGTCAGAAAGCAGGTCTGTGAATCCCCCAGGATCTGCATGTTTACTTAATAATTGGGATGTTTTTCATTCTTACTAAAAATTACATTTCTTTGTTTTGAATAATTATTTTTGAAAATCCAGGAAATAGAAATAAAAAAGAAATCACCTCTGAGCTCACTCACCATCTTTCTAGACTTTTTTCTGATGCATATCGATGTACATATTCATGTTTATGTAAATAAAATGGGATTAGACCATATTTAATGTTTTGTGAGATTATTTTTTCATTTAAGGTGTCATTGCCTGTTTTCATATTATATGATTTTATGAGATACATAATATTCTATTGTGTGGATTTATATAATTCCCCCTTGGGACATTTACCCTTTATCTAATTTTTTGCTGTTATGAATTTTGTGGTAAACACTTTCTTGATAAGTCTCTGAAGATGTACACAATTCTTCCATGGAGTAGGTTGCTAGGTCAAAAGGATAAGCAGAATTCTAAGGTTTATGATTTCAACAAATTGCATTCCAGAAAGGTGGTGTAAAATTGGCACGCCTGTTGGCAGGTGTGTGCAAGCATTCATTTCCCCAGTGGATAATGCCATGATGAGGGAGCATCTCTTACTTGGTAGATGAAGATTCCATATTATCTGTTGTAATTTTACGTGCTGTTGATATATGAAGGTAGCTTCCACCCCCGTACCAGTCTCCCTTCCATGTGTCGTTCCTTCATTCCTCCCTGATGGTGGTTTTCTTTTTTGCAGCATTGCTGGGAGCCTGGTGTATTCCTACATCACTTTCTCTGAGGAACAGCTGAGCAAGCAGTCAGAGGCCAGTAACAAGCTGGACATTAAGGGGAAAGGAGCAGTATGACCCAGAGGATCGCTTCCACTACTTAGGCCCGAGCTTTTGATCAACTGAGAACACTGGCATTTCTTATACAGACACTCAGGTGTCTTGATTACAGAGAAAATACCATTCCTTTGCACTTGTACAATCTGAGGATTGATTGCTGCCTTTTAAAATTTTATGAGAGAAGCTTATAATTGACTCTATTTTAAATATGCCATTGGAATTAATTTATATCAAACTGGAAAATGTACCGGGCTTTTTAATTTATTTCTTTTATGCTGACAATGAACCATCAGTGTTTTGAAAATATTTTATTCCATAGTTTGATATCCAGGTATCCCTTAGAGCTGCATCTATAAAGTGCTCCAACTGGAGCCTCCGCATTGAAATTGTTGCTGCATATTGAGGTAGCTCAGTCTTCCTTCTACTGGAAATGCAGCCAAGTATCTAAAGTTTCTCCTTTTAGAATTTTATTTCTTAAGGATTTTTCTTCATAAGGATATTATCCCTGCATTTGCTAAAGATAACAACTTTGGCACTAAAAAACTACATGTGCCTTGAGGTTGTATTGGTTTCCATGTTGGCTCCCCTGGGAATTCATGGAATGAGCAGAGTGCATTCCTTGAAATTATGCTATTCCCTTTTTATTGTGTAAGATGGGGATGATGAAGGGATAGAGGAAGGAGGCCATCTGTATGATTCATTCATTCAGCTCAAATGTACTGGGTATGCAATATGTACCTGGCATTATGCTAAGTGCTGGGGGTGCACAGATGTTTTTGGAGGTAGTTGAATGATCTCACTCTTGCTATCATGACTGAGGGTTAAGAGAGAAAACTTAACTTTATGATCCATCCAGAAGACGCTGCGACTCTGAACAAGTCACAGAAACTTTCTTCAGCTCTTAGAAACTGCGAATCCGTAAATGGGGTTAGAAGTACCTGCCCCTACCCACCCCACAATGGTTTGCTACCATATGCTACAGTGTGAGATGACATGTATGTGAAGAGCGGCATATTGTTTATTTATTTTTTAAAAAAATTTATTATTTTTTTAAACTCTATACCCAACGTGGGGCTTCAACTCGTGACCCCAAGATCACGAGTCGTATATATGAAGAGCTATATTTTGTTGCAAACCATGCAGCTCAGCCTTCCTTCTCTGAGTGAGAATGGCAGGCAGGCAAGGTGGACGCTGTCTTTTTCCTGTGCTTCCCTCCTCTGGGTTTGGTTGCTACTCTGTTTACTCCTCTTTGAATTAATACAAGTAGGTCTTATATTTCTGAATGTATTGGTTTGAGGGGAAAGCCTTTTTAGAGGTTTTTGCATTGTCAAGGCTTAGTCTTTGTTCGGCGTGTTGCTGTTACAGCCATCACCATCCTTTCTCCTTAAATGGCATGAGCATACCTGTGTCTTTGCATGCTGTCACCTACATCCTGTGCCCCTTGGCTTACCTTATGAGCACGTCAGCTTCTCTTGAGACCTTTGCTGCATCCTGGGAGAGCAGCTGTGAATAGGCACTGCCTAAATTGCCTCTTTGGGCAGGCAGGGGATTCACTCACACAGCCCTGTGATTTGGTGCAGAGGCATCCACCGACTTTGCGTATGAGTATCTGCACAGGCCAGTTGTGCAGTCAGTGTGCAAGAGGCTGGGTGCTTTTGCACTGGTGCACGCTAACTTCTCTTTCATTGGGTTTGGAATCCATAGGGCTCTACTGATCTAAACAGTTGGTATTTGGGTGGCTTAACAGGAGGCCTGGAAGGTTTTGATTTCTTTTTATTTTTTAAAAAATTACATTGAGGTCATTTTCATATTCATGTGTTTCTTTTATTTGGGTTTGTTTTTACTAAAGCCTGACCAGTGGTATTGGGTCCCTAGAATTAATCTCACGGCCAACTTCCAGGCCAAAAGCTCCCAGGGCTCACTTTTTTTCCAGGATCATCTGATCTGAGAAAATTCCACTGGGAGCATAGGATATTATCTTGTGTAAAATGATTTTTATTGTCTTTGTTTTATCAATGAGAAGACTCAGAGTAAGTGACTTGTTAATAAGTAAAAATTCATGTTTCTTCCATTGAGCCATGCTGCCATTTTCCTCTGAGGAAGTGAGGAAATGGAGATGGCTGGCTGAGTCAGCCAAGGAGGCAAGTGCTTGGTTGAATTTGGAGCCTAAGAGGAATAGGCTTTGCAAATTAGGGGCAGTGATATGTCACTCTACATGCCAGAGCTTGTGTCTACCTTCCAGGCTGGCCTTGGTTGATAGATGTGGCCTGCCACTGCCTGGTTTTGGCTGGGCACTGTGGAAAGGCCTTGTGAGAGCTAATTTTATTGATTCTCTTTCTTCTTCTGTCAAATCACATGGAGGGAACTTTGATATTAGAAATCATTTGTGTTGTAGAATTTCTCGTCATGAAAGGCCTTTGGCTGTGTCTGTAGCTGTTGTGCTAGAATTCCAGCAGGGGTTGAACTGCTTCTTGGGGGTCAGGTTCCTTGAAGATCTGTCATCACTCCAGGTTTGAGAAAATCATGTGTAATTACAGCCTCACTACATGCACATGACCTTAGGGCCGAACTTTCTGGCCAGACACAGTACAGCAAGTCGCAGCTTCTGCCCTGTCAATGTTCTGATTCCCTCTTTGACTACCACCAACATGTCAAGATAAGAGAAAGCAGCCTGGGGAAGTTGGAGTCTGCATAGACCGCCAGCCGTTTTTGGAGTTTTTCAGTTATGTGCAGACTTGGCTATAGTGCACTAGAGGTTTACCTGGTATTCTCACATCACCCAGAGTGTCTGGGTTTTGCCCCCAGGTTGATATCTTACGAGGCAAAAATTCTATGATGTATTAACTACCTCCTGGGAGAAAGAGAGGCAGCTTTAGAGTTAAATCCTTAATTTTCCCTTTGAGACAGATGAGCTGTGATGAGAGTTTTGAAAACCCAATTCTGTATGACTAGGGGCTCCTCTTCTTGAGGTAATGACAGCAGGGTCCTTTGTGGCCCATCTGCTTTTAGTCGGTGTCAGATTGATTGTGGTCTGGTTGACCAGACTGCATGTTGCCAACGTGTCAGGTGACTTTTAATTGCTTCATCTGGCTCTTGACTTTATAAGTCATTTGTAGGATCCAGTGTGGACATAGGTTTAAAATACCATGCATCTGCAAGTTTTCTGTAGTCCTGTTGTATCAAGAATCCATGGAAAGTTCAGGTCAGTAAAGCTGATACAGATTCTTCACCAAAAGAATAGTAGAGTTTCATATTTGACTGGTTTGGAATAGTGCCTAGGATTTTGGGCCTGCTTTCGTTATTATGGTTTCATCAGTGAGCAGAGATTTTTTTGAGCATCTGTCTTATGCCAGGGCATTATGCCAAGCTCTGGGGAAACCACCCTGAACAGGACATAGTTCTTGCTCTCAAGGAATGTATAATTCTTTAGCCAGACCCATAGTGAAAGGAGATGAAAGCAGTCAGTGATTTGTAAGTTAAGAGCTGCCTGCAGTTACCATGGATTAGGGTGTCCCACCCACCCATGAGCTGAAGCATTTTTTTAACCTAAAAGGACTTTACAACTCAAACTACTAGCTCTGAAATAAGTGCCAGGCCATTAGAATTCGTGAATGGCCTGGGTTCCTCCTCCCTCTGCTTCGCATATTGTTTCTTGCCCCATAACTGTGTACTATAGGAGGTACCCCTTATCCACGGTTTCCATTTCTTCAGTTTCAGTCATCTGTGGCCAAGGAAGGTCTGGAAGCACGGGATCCTCCTTCTGACAAATCTTCAGAAGGTCAGTAGTAGCCGAATGCTAGTCACGGTGCCGCGTCATTCCCCTCCACCTCCTCAGTAGGCATCGGATCACCTCACACTGTCATGAGGGCGAGAGCGGTACCATAAGATACTTTGAGAGAGGCCACTTTCACATAACTTTTATTACAGTATATTACCATTTTTCCATTTTATTATTGTTAATCTACTGTGCCTAATTTATAAATTAAACTTTATCATAGGTATGTATGTGTAGGAAAAAACATGTGTAGGGTTTGGTACTATCTGTGGTTTCAGGCATCCACTAGGGGTCTTGGAACGTATCCCCTGTGAATAAGGGGGTACCTCTGTATTGGTTCCTCCTTATGAACAAGGCTATAATTGATTTTTCCCTCCTTGAGGGAAAAATAGTAATATTCACAGTAAGTGAGACAGTGGATGCGAAACCACTGAGCACAATGCCCTAGTACGTGTTAGGCACTCAGCAAGTGTTGTTACTGTCACTATTTCATGGTGAGGCTGGAAGCAAACTAGATTCTTAATCTGTGCTCCTTAAATGCTGGAGGCCTGGGCAATGTGTGTATTTCTTGAAAAATGTGACCCTTTATTTCATTGCCTCTAGAGCGCTTAAATAACAGTAGTCTTCCTTTTTTAAATACTTACTGGATATAATTGTGGCCAATATGTGATGCCACATGTGATGTGATTCCACCTGTTTTTAAAAAGGAACAAAATTACTTCTATTTTGATGGTGAATTTCAAAACAGAAAAAAAATATTTTTATCTTCACCTCAGAATGGTGACTCAGTTAAAACTTTCCCAGTTGCTCCTCTGCAGACCAGACCTGCCTTCTTCCTTGCTCCACACTGCCTGTGCATCCACGTTTATCTCAGTTGTTGGTGCTTATAGATCTTTGGCATCATCACCTGTCTTCTAGCTCTTACCTTTAAAGGGGTGCCACTTCGTGACAGGATGAAAAGATATTCAATGGTGGGTTTTTTTAAGCTTTCTTTTTTGAGTTACTTTTAAAAAAAGAAATCTACTGGTTAGATTTATTGTCTCACAAAAATGTTTTTAGAGATTATTTTGTTCATAAGTGTTTCTTTCTCATGCTGATGATCAACTGATTTTTTTGTCTACAAATGTTGGCCTATCATAGTATTTTTTTCAATACAGATCCTATTTACCAAATGACCATTTTAGTGGTTTTAAAAGGTACTAAGGATTGAGATGTGTAAATCAGGTGACTTAAACATGAAAATTATGTGCCTAAATATTTTTGTAAAGGTGTCAAATAAATACTTTTTCCTGAACACATGTATTAAAATTCCTTTCTAAGTGCAAAGAGCCATTAAGTCTGCCCACATTCAAGAGGATGGCTTCCAGTTAGTTGATTGAAACCTAGTAATAAAATAGTTTGCCATTGTGATATATAATAGAAATTTATATTTGGTCTTTGTCCCTGTTCCTCCTGGCACATAGCTTCCAAGACTCTTGTACTTTATAAGCGCTATAAGAGTATCTTTTTTTGTTATATTTAGTTTTGTTCCCAGTTGTTGAAATAGTTCTGTAGCCATAAAGATGAAATGAGTATCTTTTATTTTTCATAATGAGCCTCTTTTAACCAACTGCACCTGACTTTGTTAAGGATGGGTGGGGGCTGGTTGTGGGGGGAACCAACCATGGCAATTTGGGTTGTGAGCTTTCAGGCTCCTTGCCCCACCTGCCTAGGTGAAGGGGAGAGGGACTGGAGGTTAAATCAATCGCCAATGACCAGTGATTTAATCATGTCAACATAGTGAAGGCTCCATAAAAATCCCTGAACTACGAGGTTTGGACAGCTTCCAGGTTGCTGAATGCATGGAGGTGCTGGGAGGGTGGTGCGTCTGGAGGGGACAGGGGTGGCCCACACTCTTGCCACACACCTTGCCCTATGTATGCCTCTCTTCCATCTGGCTGTTCCTGAGTCACGTCCTTTTGTAGGAAACCAGTAGTTTAGTAAATGAACTGTTTTCCTGAGTTCTGTGAACAACTCTAACAAAGTATTCAAACCTGAGGGGGAGGTCCTGGGAACCTTGATTTATAGCTGATTGGTCAGACATACAGGTTAACAACATGGACTTGTGATTTGCTTTGGAAAGGGGTGGGGGAGGTGACCGACAGATGGGACTGAACCTGGGAGTCTTGTGGGGCTGCCAGCTCCAGAGCGAGTCAGAACTGGGTAGTAGTTAACCCAACTAGTGTTGCAGATCTGTTTGGTAAATAGTGAGTAGAGTATTTGAGAGAAGACACAGGAAAAATTTTTGCTTTATAGCCACACAAGTATTTTGTATGACTCACACGTATGATTAAATATCTGTCTCTGGCACAGTTGTGGTAATTTCAAAAGAAAGAAATGCTAATCTTTCTACTTTTAAAATATTTCATCTGCTTAATCAGGAGTCTAAGCCTCTGAATAGCTTTACCGGGACATAACCCCAAAATAAAATACGCTCATCAAGAGAGGCATTTTGGTACAGGCAAGCTCAACTGAATTACGAGTACATGAAGGCTTTAAAAAAGATTGTGACAAAATACCTATAGCATGAAATTTACCATCTTAACCATTTTTAAGTGTACAGTTCAGTGGTATTAAGTCTATTCACATTGTTGTGCAACCAGTCTCCTGAGTTTTTCATCTTGAAAAACTGAAATCCGTGCCCATTAAACAGTTCCCCATTTCCCTCTTTGCCCTGGGCAACCACCATTCTACTTTCTGTCTATGAATTTGGCTACTGTAGAAAACCTCACATAAGTGAAATCATACAGCATTTATTTGTCTTTTTGCTACTGGCTCATTTCGCATAACGTAATGTCCTTGAGGTCCATCCATATTGTAGCATGTTGTCATAGTTTCTTTCCTTTTTAAGGCTGAATAATATTCTATTGTGTGTATATAGCACATTTTATTTATTCATTCATCCATTGATGGACACTGGGTTGCTTCCACTCTTGGCATTGTAAATAATACTGCAAAAAGTGGGTGTCTTAATCAGTTTTGACTGCTCTAAAAAATGACTGTAGAATGAGTGGCTTAAACAACAAACATATATTCTCACCTTGGAGAAGAAGCTGGAAAGTTCAAGATCAAAGTGCTTGCAGATCGTGCGTCTGGTAAGAGCCTGCTTCCTGGTTTGTGGAATATCCATCTTCTCTTATCCTCACATGGTGGAGAGCAGAGAGGAAGCTTTGTCTTGCCTCTTCTTATAGGGCACTAATCCTATCGTGAGGGCTCCACCTGTACGACCTAATTACCTCCTGAAAGCCCCATCTCCAAATATCATCACATTGGGGATTAGGGTTTTAACATAAGATTTTCGTTCAGATTCTCTGTCTCCCTCTCTCTCTGCCCCTCCCCTGTTCATGCTCTGTCTCAAAAATAAATAAACATTAAAAAAAATTAATTAAAAAAAAAGGGGGCGCCTGGGTGGCTTGGTCGGTTAAGCGTCCGACTTCGGCTCAGGTCATGATCTCACGGTCCATGAGTTCGAGCCCCGCGTCGGGCTTTGTGCTGACAGCTCAGAGCCTGGAGCCTGTTTCAGATTCTGTGTCTCCCTCTCTCTCTGCCCCTCCCCTGTTCATGCTGTGTCTCTCTCTGTCTCAAAAATAAACGTTAAAAAAAATTAATTAAAAGATTTTGGGGTAACACAGAATCTACAGTGATGTGTGCAGATATGTTTTCTTTTGAAATTACTGGGTCATACAGTAATTCAATTGTTATTATTTTTTTGAGGAACTCCCATACTGTTTTCTGTTGTGGTTGCACATTTTACATTCCAACCAGTGTGCACAAGGGTCCCAATTTCTTCACATCCTTGGTAACGTTTACTTTGTTTTACTGAAAATAGCCAGCCTAGTGTTTGTGAGGTGGTCATATTGTGGTTTTGATTTGTATTTTCCTAATGATTAGTGGTGTTGAGTATCTTTTCATATGCATGTTGGCCATTTATATGCATTTTTTTGGAGAAATGTCTATTCAAGTCCATTTTTTTAATTGGACTTTTTGTTGATTTGTCATTCTTTGTATATTCTAATTTCAACCCTTTATAAAATATATTATTTGCAAATATTTTCTTATCCGTAGGTTGCCTTTCATTCTTGTTGTATCCTTTGATGCAGTTTTAAATTTTGATGTAGTGCAGTTTATCTATTTTTACTTCTGTTGACTGTGCTTTGTCCATTGTCATGAAGCTTTTCCCCTATGTTTTTTTCTTCAAGGAGTTTTGTAAAATTACGTCGTGCATTTAAGTCTTATATCCATTTTTAGTTTTTGTATGTGGTAGAAAGTCAGGGTCTAACTCCATTCTTTTGCATGTTAGTATTTAGTTTTATTGACACCATTTGTTGAAGAGACTGCCCTTAAGGCAGGTTTTAAAAATCCTCTTAGAATTTGACTTTCTAATTTGTGAGTTATATGCTCTTTCATTCAGCCCCTTGCTGGTTTCTTGTCTCAACATAGCTTCCCTGCACAGGGCTGTCATTATCGGAGACCGCCACAGAAGAGGCACTGCTGACAGGAGCAAAGCACAGGGCTGGTGCCTTCATGTATCCATAGCAGGTGAGCAGTTACTGGGTACTCCCAGGACTTCCCTACAGCTCTCATCACATCAACCGTTCATCCCTCCGTCAAGCTAGACCGAGCTCACTGGGGCTGGCACCCAGGCCCCCAGCAGAGGTCTGACACAACCATATTTAACAGATGAAGCCGAGTGAAGTAAATCGTTCCATGTGGTTGTGAAACCCACATTCAGACCCCGGTCAGCTGGACTCAGGAGACTTTTGCTCTTCACCACCATGTTAGGTTCTTGTCTCGCTTTGTCTGCTTGTGATAGACTTGGTGGTACCAAGCTCGCTATCACTATATTCCCGTCAAATGCTATTCTTCTTCCAGAATTCATATACCATGGATTTGAAGCTTAGGCATGAGCCGGTAGCTGGTTAAATCTGAGAAGGCAAAGCAGACAGGCCTTTCCAGTTGTGCTGATGGGGCCCTCTTGTGGCAGCGGCTGCCACTGGGGGAATAAATGATGGCACGCAGTGTGCATGAGAAGCAATTATTTACTGAGGGCCTACTGTGTTCCTTCATGGAGTCAGGCCTTTATTATTTCTTTTCATATTACAGTACTGTTGCACGAATAGTGGCTTAGGCAAAGCTCAGGGGTTTGTCCAGCTTCCCTCAGCTGATAAATTTAAATCTGGACTTTAATTCCTAAACCTTTTCTTCCCAAAGAATTCCAGATAACATCCCTCTATTAGGAGAATGCAGAAGGAGGATTTCATCAAGAGTTGCCTCATCATGTGTGCTTATCCTTCAGGTAATTTTTTCAATGAATATTTTTGAGGACAGTATCTACAAATGATGATGGAATCATGAAACTGAGGTAATTGTAAGAATGTGGGGGAGGAATATCATCCTAAGAATGGTAGGAAAAATTTCCTTGGAGAAATGGTATTTGAGCTGATCCTGAAGGACACCTAGTATTGAACTGAGGAAATGTTGGAGGGGACAGCCCTCGAGCACTCCAGGGCCAGTGTATCTGCTTCTGTCTGGAATGCATCCCTGTTTAATGTCTTTCCAGCAAATGCCCTCCTCTCTGTGGGCCTTCCCTGACCAGCCTCTCTGAGATTGCACTCCACCATTGTCCGTATTTCCCTCCTGTGCTTTCTCTTGGCAGCATGTGTTTCTTGATGAGGTGTAAGCTTTATGAAGGCACAGATGTTGGTCTGTTTTGCTCACTGCAGTGTCCCTGGCACCTAGAAAGAATAGCGCTGGGCACACTGTGGGTACACATTCCCAAATGAATACCTCTAGACAAGAGTACCTGACTAATGGCTACATTTTTGAAGCATAGCAAGGCAGAAACATGGCCTCATCTTCCTTTTAGAAAGCTCACAGCAGCTGTAGTATTGGGATTGTAGGTCAGGAGTTGATAAGAGAGGGGCCAGGCAGGTTCAAAGTGTGAATCTAAATGAATGCAGTCAATACACCGTTAGTGGTTGAGCTTGTGGTACCTACTTGCTTAAAGCTGTGCAAATTAGAACAAAACAAAAGGTTGCCAGGCAGATTTGGCCCACTGGCTACTGGTGTGCCTAAATCGAGGACCTGCTGTAAACCAGATTTGCACTGTAACAGGATCACCAAGGATGCTGTGCAGATTACTGTTCGGGGGGTGGGGGGTGTCAGAGAAAGGCAGGACTGGACAGATAAATACATCAGCTGTAGAAGATTGTTGTGTCCTGGTGAGACGTGATGGGGTGCTGTAGTGTAGCTGTGAAAGCACAGAATAGAAACGGTATTTGAGTTATTTTAGGAGGTATAATTAACAGGTGATAATGAAATCTGTTTCTAATTTTTATAAGTAAGGCTATAGTGAATTTCTTTTGCCTAAGTCTATTCTATTCAAGGAGACCATCCGAACTTCAGGAGATCAAAGATGAACATTTTTAAGGTATTTAAGGTTTCCAAATGTTTTCCAAAAAGGTAGTTTTTTAAGTATAGCAAACTTTGGAATACTTGCTATGCAACAGTAAAAATAAATTTACTTAGCATTTGCTACATGCTGGGTAGGCATTTTTTCTTAGCACCTTACATATTGATACATTTTAGTCCCATAAGCAGTCCTTTAAAGTAAGTTTTACTGTTCTTATTTTAGAGGTGAGGAAAAAGAGGCAGAGAAAGGTTCCATTATTGAACAGTGGTAATTGTGAAAAAGTATTTGCTTTACAGAATGTAAATTTGCCTTTCTGTAAGGCCTACCTTTTGCTCTGTCTGCAGAGCCGGCTGGAACAAGCAGTACAGTGTAACGTTTGAGTGTGGAGGAAGTGTCAAATTACTTCTTTTAAATCAAATCAGAGGAGTCCCCATTTTACCACCTAGCAGGAAATTCAATGCCAGTCCTTCTCTAAGGTTAAACCAGATTCAAAGGAATTATATGGTGCCTTGAAAATAGAAGAAGGATCTTCTTGTCTTCAGCCCTTCATGGTCACCGCTAAACTCCTTGGTAACTGTCTCTGAAGTATTCTTTAAAGGCAGGTGGCATTGCAGATTCCAAACTTTGGCACAGTGTAAGTCTCAGTGCCTGAAGTCCAGCATGACCTACACACGCAGCCTTCTCTGAGGTCTTGCTAAAGAATGAACTCGCATTCCAACTATTCTCAGAGCCTACTGACCAGCTTTTTTTCCCAGCTTGAGGGACTTTCTCCTTTCCAGAACTTAGACTTGAGGGGAAAAAAGGGTAGAACAGGTTGTTTGTAGATAATATCTGCTTTCTGCCCTGCAACACACATCTTCTCTAAACACAAAGATCTAACTTAGGAACATAGTTGAATAAATGCACATCATTGGAAAATATTAAGTCCACTTCCCAAGACAGCTCAGTTTCCCCATTTGTAAAAATTTGTAATGCTGCGAGAATCGGTTTATAATGACTGTTTAGCACAGTGCATGTAACAGTAATCACTCGTTAATGGCATCTGATAATACTTGCAATAGGCTTTAGATGCCAAATGAACCTTTTTCTTTGACCAACACATGCTCCTTTTGAGGAATGCCTCTTCCCCAGCTGCTCAACCCAAATTAACCTAAAAAGTGCTGTTGCCTTATGAGAGCCATTTGCCTAGCCACAATGATGGGCTGGCTAAAGGGTGGCTAATAACTCACTTTCTGGGCCGTAGGGACTGACTGGTCAAGGGTTGAGCCCATTGCTCTAGCCATAAATACATAGACACTTAAACTATTAAGTACCATGAAGCAAAAGGACAGAGGAATCTGCCCTTGTCTAAGCAGCTCAGTCTGAGGTTGTCGGACATTTTTCCATTTGGGGCCTTAGGTTTTCCCCTTCCATAAACTGAGGACTGCAGGGAAGGCTCCAGAGGGGTCACATCTGGACTTTGGTGGACTCTTCTCACTAGCTGCTTCATCTATAGGGTACTTGTTGGCTCTTTAGAAGGGCTCTGGTGAAGCTGCTGTGGATCCCAGAATACACCGTTCGTGTACGTTTGGCTTCCTGTTCACGCGCCTCTTTGCCAGTTATGTAGCGAAATAAATTGGGATGGACTGCCAATTGAGTGCTAGCAAAATTTGAAGGCTACTACAGGTTTCCGATTCTGAAATCCAAGTTTTTTCTTGAGTTTGTTGCCAAACTCATTTGGCAGCAATATCGGACCTGAAATGTGTGTGAATATGAATACATTTTACGGTGGCCATTAAGTGTTTGACCATAGGTTCGAGACCTGGTTGTGGATATTCTTTAAAACATAGCACCTCTCTAATATCTGAAAAATTCTGGTCACAAGAATTTTGGAAAAGGGACCGTACGCCTGTACTACTGCTGGATCTTCATCTAGTGCTCTCTAGAGAGGATTGATTTCCTTATGTATTTTTTTAATGTGTGATTTTTAAATCCCAAGAGCTCTGTGATACTGGCACAGTTAAGTTTCACCTGTATTTTATAGTTGGGCAGTTGAGGTGTTTATGCTACTTTTAAATGCAAATGCCCGTCTACTAAACACCGGAGGGCAAATACAGACAGTGATGTAGTAGAGAGGCCACGAGACAAAGCAGTTCATGAAGCTCATAATTCAGGCTATTTGGAAGCTCAGAACCACGTCCTCCAAATAAATTTCCATCAACCACAAACTATGTTCAAAGGGGACTACTGGTGTATTCATACTCAGAATGACTGGTACTACTCTTAGCTCACAGCCAGGTCGCTCATGTTAACTCAGCTGAAGCATAGCTAGCTGACAAGGGAGGAAAAAGTATTGAAAAGCCCCATTTTGGAGCAAGCTCTTTCACTAAATCTGGATTTTCTTTCTGGTCAGCAATTTACAGTGGCTCAGGTTAGTCTGATGCCACTCTCGCTGCTTGATCTCTTACAGTTCGGAGAGAAATCATTTCAGGGTTCCTATCTCCTCTTGTTCTCTTTATACAAAGTTTTAAGTGTATAGTCCTTAATCCAAAGTCCATCGTCTTTCAGAGAGAAAAGAGTAAAACCATGTATTTTACAACTACCTGAACTCTACAAGCAAGTTCTAGCTGGTGTGCAGAAAGAGATTTAGCCAACTCTACAGTCAACCATTCATGTTAACGAGAATATTAGAAAGTATATTTGTTTTATAACCAAGTCAAATGTGCATTAGGCCTCCCTCACTTTTCCCAAACTTTAGGAGGTCAGGAGACTCCCTACTCTTGTAGTAGTAGTAGTACTCAGTGGACAGTGACAAAAGGGGGAAGTCCTGAATAATCCACAGCTGTTATGTTACAGTTAAAAATAAGTGGTCTTTCTTAGGGGAACTGTATGTAGATTTACTGTTGCTTAATTTCTAACAGAAACATTAAGCTCAAGGACAATCTTAGCTAGAATGCTCTGGCACAGAGTCTGGTGAACTGTTTCCCTGAGATCATGCCTGTTTCTTCCTTTTGCATGCTCTGTGCTCAGCATACACTTCTACCACTACTAATGAATGCCTTCTCTTTGAAAAAGAAAACATGCCACACATTATCTGAAGCCACAAGCCAAGCCTTGTAGCTGGTACAAGTATAGGCCCAGATATTTGCCGGAGAAGACGATACAAGCAAACTTGTCACTGTTGACATTTAAATGTGAAGAAGCCTTTCCTATCAGTTGGCACAAAGGAGAATTGGGAGTTCAGCTCCATGGCAGTTTCTTCAATGTCCTTCACAGACTAGGTTGCCTTTAAGATGGTGTTCAGAGGTCTTCGAGCAAGCGAAATGACATTTTGAATATATCATACATCCTAAATAAGTCATAGGAGCTAGTATAAACACAAGTGAAAATAAAAAAAAAAATGATCATGGTCAGAAAAGGAAAAACTCATGTACTTACAGATGTCAAAAGATGTCAGCTCGGTACCTAAGAGTACATAATAAATGAGGTTATGAAAAACTGCTATTATTAGAAAATGAGGCTAATCCATCAGCCCATGACTTGTAAGACTTTGCAAAGGATAAACTTGATTATTGAAGAGTTGATTTTATGATTAAAAATTTTAAATAGTGGAATCAGAATACAGAAAAAAAGGTGATTTTTAAAAAGAACAAAAGGTTTAAAATTTGGAAAATTCCTATTCTTCCCCATATGACTTTCCACACTGGCAATTTTCATGAATATGGATTACGTGTGGGAAACTTTTTATTTCTGTTTTGGCATTTAGTAGTGATACAGAGCCAGTTACATACCTCTAGAGTCATCAGCATACACCTTGCCTATGGAAACTCACCAACCCTCACTTATTAAAAATGCCCACACTTAATTTTCCATTTAGAAAAAAGTAAATATTGTGACAGAAGTTTTTTGAAAAATATTATGTGATACGAACTGCACTACAAAAGATGGGGTAAATTTCTAATTACATAGTTTAGAGGAAGGTGGGTGAATAAAGGTCTGCAAACCAAAAGATCCCCTTGGAGGAAAAAAAAGACAAAAATACATCATCTAAGATGAGGTCAAAGGGACCAGAAGCCACTCAAACACTAGTTCATGTGAGAGATCTAGGAGAAGGACGGCCAGAGATTATACATATTTTGCATTGTAAACAGTATGTATTATATACACTTAAAATCTGTAATTAAAACCTAGTGAATCAATCTAATGAAAATCATTCACACGGCATTATGTAGACAAGTATGTTTAAAAAAATATTTTAATAAGCATATTCAGAATGGCAGACAGGGAATGGGAAAAGGGAATTATTTTACAGTGCAAAATTACTATGCATAAATTTAAAAACATCTAATTCATAATTTTAAATGCCTATTTAAATATTCAAATACATTTTAAAGCTCAACAGATTTATGTTGAACGGAGTTGCAGATTCTGAACTCCATTTGAAAACACATCATAAAACAGAATACCATTTCAAATGAAAATGATAGTGCTTTGCTGAGGGTGGGTATGGGGTGGGGGAAAACTAACTATTAACAAAGTCTTCTTTTCCCAATGCAGTTTAAGAGTTCAAGAGTTATGAAATGTACTAAATCTTAAAGCAAATTAAATTCATGATATTACTAAAAATTTTAAAGTAGTGCAATGACTTATCAAGTTATAGTGGCTGCATTATGAAGAACAAAGTACTGTGAAATACCTGTATAAACACAAAATACAATTCATATTTCTTCATGAAAGGCTGAGCATTATGTATTATAGTAGTGGAATGTCTTTTTATTAGGTATACTTTAAAAAGGTAAGATTAAGAAAAGTAAAATTTCCTAACATGTATACATGTGCCATATTTGCAAACATGCCTGAGAATTTAATAAAAATGTTCCTGTAATTAGTTTCCAAGAACTTCACAAACCTGCAAACAAAATGCATCTTTAAAAAAAGGTGAAAACAGCGTCTCTAATATTGCAACAACTTAAAAAGTACAGCGTCACTATTCATTTGAAACACGTCTATAGACCATCTTTGACAAAGAGCTAGGAGCTAGGATACTTTGGATTTGTGTAATAAAAACTGATTTAGAAAATGGATTGTGACCATCTGCTAAAGCTGCCATTCTGGATAAATTAAATGTTGTAGGGTAAAACAAAAACAAAAAGTTCAGGCTTCTCAACAGTTCCACCCAAAACTCTGATTTACTTGGATATGTATGTAGTAACAGTGAACATACATTATATGAAGTCAAGTGTTGTCAAGTGGCTTTTTAACACTGTTTGGGGAAAAGAGTTGTTCACATTGGTGGAAGGAAGCAGTTCTGAACATATGTTAACAGTAATACTTCATGGGGGTAAGGCCTAAACCATAATTTCTCAGTGCAAACCTTTACTCAATTGTATTAAACAGTTGAGCCATTAAAAACAAGACCACAGAAGATTTATTTTAAAAAGGCATTGGCTCTTGAACTGATGGCTGAAAATGAATTGGTAGAAGCATTTGGGGTATGCCTGTGTGAAAAAAACAAGAATAGTTAATAATCTTTTATAAAAGTTTGGATATAGGTTGGTCTATCAGCTGTATAAAACTACATTTTTAACAAGAATTTTGCACTAAAAATAAAATGGCACTCTTGAAAGGCTATGCAAATAGATGATCCTATTTGTAATCACACAGAGCAATGGTTATTCATCTTATCTTCATTTTGGAAATACACTCAACTTCATCACTTTTTCCACATAAAATCAATATTGTTATCTGCCAACTCCTTGTGTGTGCCAATATCTAAATATTGCTTGACCTTTTCCCCTGTTTAGTTAATGCAAAAATGGGAAATTTTATAATGCATATAAAAATAATCGAACAGGATTCTGGTCAGCATGATACATTTAAGCACTTAAGCTAACATTAAACTTTTGTCTTGCTTCAAAAATAATTTTGAAAATTATAGCAAACGCAAAACAAACTATGCGATCTAGGTATCATGCTTAATTTCAGAATTCTCAAACTATTTGTCCTTAAGTAGAAATTTGAAAAAACAAATTTTCACAATCCTTTATGAATGCTTTTACCACCTGTATAAGAAACATGACTTAGTTACTACACAAACACTTAAAAATTCATTAGAAAAACCTTAGCAAAATAAAATGAAAGCTGACAGACTCAGAATATCAATTCCTCTCATAAAAGTTTACCAACTGTACAAGTTAAGAAAATTATACAAGCTTTTGTATTAAGAAAGGACAGCTCAGTCAAGACATATGTACTGTAAAAATCTTTCAAAGGCTACAAAGAATCTGGAAAAATACAGAATGTATTTCTTAAGCCCAGATAAGAATATGGAAAGACATCATTGATGTCAACAATTTTACATATACAAACCTGACTTGGTTTATTTTTAAACTTCTATATATAAAAAATCATGCTAGCATAACTTTCAGGATTCATAAGGGTTTCCTTAACAATGACACTCAATTTGTATGGAGAGAAAATGTCTTAAAAAAAGAAGACATTTCAAGAAACTCAGAAAAACTGGTGTTCAACAGAAATCAGAACTTGGTTTTTTCTTCTCTGCCATCAAACTAAGCAAAAAGTACCGGTAGTGAGCTTTTAAGATTAACACATCAAATGAGAAGGTACAGATATTTCCATAGTTCATTCAAATTTACTAAACTATTTGTTATAGCCTTAACAGGGTCTTTACACTTTTAAAGTAAAAAGTCTACAAAGGGCAGAATTATGAAATCTTACTAAAATCAGGACTCATTTCAAATTTAACCAACTGCTTCAAGGAAATCAACTTTTTAAGGTAACCCATCAACCCTGAAAATTTTAGTCACACCAGATTTTACTCCAAAGAAAGTAAAATAAGTCTAAAATTTAGTCATCGGTGTTTTCAAGTTCTTCAAATTTTCCATGTGACACTGCTTCCTGGAAAAATTCAGAAGAACCTGGACTTTCTTTTCCATTGCTGTTTACCCTTCGCCTTTTGGCAGGTCTCTCGCTTTTTTCATCAAAATCATTTTCATTTCTTGCAGTCATATGGGCAAGTTTTGGGTCAGTGGTAAGGTTATCTGTTTCATAACCATTAGTATCCACATCTGCATGAAGTGGTTTCTTATTTCCACCTGTTGGTCCATTCACATGTAACCCTTCAGCTTTTAGTTCTTCTTTGTTCAACATTTCACCTGGTCCATTAGATGACACCCCTACATTGGAAGAAACATAAGTGAAACTGCTAGTATTAAAAAGCTAAATTTGTAAACTATTCAAAAACAGCTATTATGGAATAGCTTTTCATCAAGGATGAGAGATACCAAGTCTATGTATATATACAGTCTGAATGCTGGCTCTATTTACTTAGTAACTGCGTAAACTTTGGCAAAAGTTATTTATGTTCTGTGTACCTCAGTTTCATCACATGTACAATGAAGGTAGTAAGAGATTTACCTTACAGGGTTGTTGTGAAGATTAAGTTATAAACATAAAGAAGTAATAGAATTTGGCACATATTAGAAGCATGTTGGTATAATGTGACCACAAATAAGCACTGGGTCCAGCAGTCTAATAAGATAAATTAAAGCAAAGATATGCACAAATTATTAGACTTAGCAAAATGGTTATAACTTTCTAATACTATGTAAAAAAAATGTTACATTCCTTAGAAGCTCGAGTTTTTTCTACTGCCGTATAAAATGACAAGACTTTTTCATTCTTAATGTAAATAAACCCATGGGTACTGTGTTTTAAAGGTAAAGATCACATATTTATCTACATAGATTTAAATAATCTGCCACTATGTTAAAATAAGTAATGCTGGCACTGTCCACACACACATTTGAAAGTGATGAAAGCAAACACAAATGTCTCCATAGTAGGTAAGAATAATTATTCTGATAAAAGTAACAGTGAAAAGGGCATGTTACAGTTGACTGCAAAATGGAGTAGACATTGTGGAGACAGACATTTAATGTAAAATACAGAATGCGCCACAGGAGAGAATTAACTTTTAATTATCTGAAAAATATTCAGTATAAAGAATGAGCTTCAAATATTATATTTGGTCCAAGAAAAGATTCTATTTCCCCAACTCAAAAGTGCACTCAACCCATACATGCATACGGGGATGTTATGCACCATGATGCAGAAGGAACCATTCTGTTACAGTAAAGCACAAAGAGCTAAGTGACCACTGTGAGTAGGTAAAAAATGAGATTTCAAGACACTAAGCCCCTTACAAAAGAAAGAAAACTGAACTGGCGAAATCCATCCTTTCCTTGAAAACCTAGGAATCTTGATTGTGGGTACCTAGGTAAATGGCTTCTGGGCTACTGAATAACTTAATTTATATATACCTTCTTAGGTCAAACTGCATGTTTTCGTCAAATGGTTAAAAAAGGGAAAAACAAAAAAAAAGGAAAATTTATTTGGTGTTATGAGCAAACAGGGAAAGACCAAAGTAGTATCAACTATTTGCATCCCTGAGCTTCTATCCCCCAGTCCTAAGATCAGAGTTTTAGCTTTTTACTCTACCTCAGGATAGCATTAGACAACACGTCATCGAATCTTTTTAGACCAGGAAATGGCTGCCGGGCCCTCTTTTCTGTTTGTATGACTTGTTCTTAGGGGGAAGCAGTGAGGGAACAGAGAGGGGTCATTAAATGAACAAAATATATTTGCTCCAGCGGTGCCAGTGTGAGACCAAAGGTCAGAATAAGGGACAGTCTTTCACAGTGTTCCTCTTCTAGTTTCTGTCGGTGAGGTCAACTCTCCCTGGCCCTCCCCTAAGACTGTTACATCAGAATACAGGTGTGCAGAGCTTGTCTCTAATTCACCCGTTTCCTCCTCAAGAGGAGTGGAAGGCTTGTCTTACTTAGGAAGACCATTTTAATTAAAGTAGAAGTCAAAATAATTTTCTGACTAGGTCTTACTAACACAGTGACCTTTGGTCCATTATACATTTTAAACAAGAACGTTACCTGAACCTTAAACAAAATGGAATGCCATTTACTTCTTTCTCACAGAGATAAATATAGGAACGTTTCTGTAGAGTATTAATGCAGAGCCTGACACCTGCTTTATCTTTTCTCATCCTTCAAGGATATTACACTAGCAAAGAAAAAACTATTCAAGCCCTTATTATCTACTACTTTTCACCAAATGCTTAAAGCACTTTTCTGATAAAGTGTTACAGCTCTCAAAGTATTTCATAAATATCTATGTACTTTGATGTGAAATGGCGCTGGAGTTGTGGTCTAAGAGTTAACAAGAGTGTTTCTATCCAAGCATCCCGACTAAGAAAATACATGCTACTCAAGAATAAATTTCTTAGAAGAAATGGTCACTATTGATAGTATATTCTTATTAAGCTTATGTATGTATGTTCATATTATGTATGTGCCATGGGTACTGACAATTATTATTTTTAACTTCTGCTTTGGAAGTTTGATCCAAACCAAAACTGAATTGCCCATGCTACTAAAGACAAGTGCCCTTCATTAGGAACAAACAGAAGAGTTTCTTTGGTTGCTTACCATTCTGATTACTATTGCTTATAGTGCCGTCTTCTTTCTCAGACTGGCTGTTACTACTGTTTGAGGCAGTTGGGGGAGGGGATGGTGCTCGACTAGAAGCAGCACTTTCACTTTCATCTAGAAGACGATCCATGTAATCCCTTAAAATAAAGTGAAATAATGAAACAATCACCTTCTTATATTTAAAAAAGCTGAAAACTAAAACTGAGGTTAAATTTAGAAGGCTTTATTAGCAAATATGTCCTAATTTTCACTTACATTCATTCCATTGCCTCCTCTATCCCACCAGGATCTGAACATTTAAATGGAAAGCTCCTCTGGTTATGTTTGTTGGGAAAATGCATAAAGGCTTTTAAACTAGCAAATTTTAGAGACCTATAGAAAGTTTTAAAACTACAGGCAAGTGCTCAGAGTGGCCCAACTAAAATCAGAGGATCTGTAAGTGAAGAGACAGGGATGATGCCAATCAGAAGGAGTACAAAATAATTTCTGAACAAACACAGATTGCAATTTTAAAGCTCCTCAAGACTCTGTGATGGCTACAGCAATACCTCAAAGCCAAATTAGGGCCTACCAATGAATCATTTCCCTGAACTTTCCTGGATATTTCGTATATTATCTTCCTGCTAAATCTGAGCTACAAAAAGCTCCCTAAATTCCTCGGCTTATGTGCTGCCTTTGTCTACCAATATATCATTAGAGGTGTGCTCACTTCTTCCCTAGGTCGTTCTGAACTATATGGGATGGGAGAAGAGCTGTCTGTACTAAGTGACTTTGGGTTGGGGTTACAAGATCTGAGCTAAACTCTCATCTCTGAAAGTTTAGTGTCTTTACCTATATAAAATCATGTATGTGTCTACCACACAGGGCTGTTGCAAAAGGTATGTGTAGGAAAGTGTTTTGTAAACTATGAAGTGCTATTAAGTCACCAGAATAAAGGTCTGCAAACTGTGGCCCATGGGCAGGCCACAGGTTTTGTGAATAATATTTGATGGAACACAGCCACACCCACTCATTTACATAGTATCTAAGATTGCTTTTGTACAAGAGCAGAGCTGGGTAGTTGCCAGAGAATTTAAGGCCTGCAAAGCCTAAAATACTTACTCTGTAGCTCTTTACAGAGAAAGTGTGCTGATACCTGCACTTAACTAATTCCCTAAAGGCAGGAATTTTAGTCTTTTTGTCATCACTGTACCACCTGGCCTAAGTTGTGCACAGCACAGAATAGAAGCTCAAAAAAAACTTAAAAGTCATTATTTAAAAAATTCCTCACAATAATTATACTAGGAATATTAAGACAAATCTTTAGAATTTCTGAGCAAGTAAGCATGTGGGTGAGAAGGCAACAGTGGAAAAGGCTTAGGATTTTACTGAAAGTCTGTGTTAACAGTCCACCAAAGACTATAAACTGTAGTTATAACATCAAACTACATGATCAGACTGTCCCCTAGGTTATGGGGATATAATAAATATAGGGATGTGAAGTTTCCAACAGTCTAAGGTACAAAACACATATCAAAGAAATGTATGTAACCACAAGCTAATCAACTTAACATTCTAGGCCTTATTTTCCTCCTCTATAAATGGAGGGAAATAAATTTGATGGTCTTTAAGTCCCCTTCAGCTTAATGCCATTCATCATAATTCCAGAACAATTATGTAACGAACTGGAAGTACACAGAAACAGAAATGAGTATGAATGCCAAAGGGATCACAGAAGCTATGACTAAATAAGAATAGATGATACATGATGAGGACTTGTTGGAAATAAATTTGGTATGGTGGAAATGGATAATGGAGGATGTTAAAAGCCAAGCAAAGGAAGCCAGAGTTGACTGGATACCACAATGGTATTGTAGAAGAATTACTATTATTTCTTAAAGATTAATGGCATCCATAGTGCTTACGGAAGAAGTCAGGTGGGCCATCCAGGAGGCTGGAGTAGCATTCAGATAATCGGAGTTATGCTGGGTTAAGTTTTTACTTAAAAAAAAATATTTGCAAGCCTGTTGCAATAAAATCTCTAATTTGCATATGGCTACCAAATCTTCCAGGTAGTGAGTAGAGAGAATCTGCAGTAGAATCTTGCAGAGGCGGTTTATAAGGCATGAAAGTGGCAAATGCACTTCATTTTGGTGGACAAATTGGAAGGTAAAAATGTCACAGAAAAATGAACAAATGACTTTCAGGATAACGTGCTCTATGGATTTTGACTAAAAAGATGAAAAAACTCACATTTCTAATAATGTTTTGTGCACTCAAAGTGCAACTACTAACAGAAGAAGGTCCTGGAAGCAAACTAGAAAAGAATCTGCATGTTTACAGAAAACCACAATTTCTGCCCTTTGGGAAATAAGGTATGGTCTGGTCACAGCTTCTCATAGAAGATGTAACATAGCTAAAAGGGGTAAGTAGGAGTAAAAAATTAGTTTGTTCAGTTAAAGAAAAAACAAAACCAAAAACTATGGAACACACAGAAGGGACATAACTAAAGCCTACAAAACCATAGTATTTTCGCCTACAGGGAAAACCACGTTTGTTCACTTCATACCATTACACCAGGGGGCACTGTAAAATCTTCAAGCATGAGAAAAGATGTGGTATGGGACTACTTTTAACTGTGGCTATTCCACCTACAGATACTTAACCCTAAGAGGAATCAAGGTTGTAGACAGAAGTATCTTCAAAAAGTTTCCAGAAGCTATGGCCAGATTGTTAATAAGAAACTACAATGTTTGGCGGCACATCCCTACCTAACCTGTTGAGCTTGACAGCACACACGACCAACTAAGCCAGCCCACAACACTTCCCTTGGTGATGCTTTCTGAAAGAGAAAACGGGATGAACCATGGGTCTGACCCAGCAAGGCAATTCTTATGTTCTTACTGCTGATGACGACAGATTGCCTGTAGTTCGTGTGTGAACAATATTTCTGAAATGGGTGAAAAAAATGAAAGATGTTACTATGGCTTTTCCCTACAGAATAGCTTGAAAATTGTGACTACTTTAAGATACACTCTGAAGCCTACATAGCTATATCTCGTTCTATGTCATTATACCTCAATACTACCAATAAATCATCAAGAAAAAAAATTAACTATAAATTTATAACATTAAGCAATTAAATTTGGAATACTCTTTATGGAATTCCACTCTAGGCATCGTGAGCTTTGAATAATGAGGGATGAGGCAGAGTCCAATGTCCCAGGATGTCCAGGGGCAACCATACCCATTATTCCCTTTTAGATAATTTTGCTTTGGATTTTTAGAGTGTGTGATCCTCCAGGGAAGTGACCAGAAGAGACACCTGTAAATGAACATGACCAGAAGCAGTCCAGCCTAGAGTTTAAATAAAGCACAATCAAATATGCATATAAGCACATCTTTCAAGGGCAGTTATTTGGCCAGCCCTAAGAACTTTACTGGTGCACACTGACCAAATAAAATCACAACTGAGTATTATTTGTATTTTGTGAACAGCAGGAAATAATGAAGGATAGAATGGTGAAGTTAAATCCACCTGAACAATTCATCAGCATTTTAGAACAACTCACGTGAGATGAAGGGTTCATTCAATACTCTATGTACCTAAAGTAAATTCCTAGAGGCAGCAGGACAGTTTTTTCCAAAGCTAGACTAAATAAGGCTCAGATTTTGGTGCACAGCGACTGATACAGACATATGACGGACGCATTTTGCATAAAGACTACATTCAATAACAACCCATACTCCCTGTATCACTGGGAGTAAGCTAAAGTTGGATGACTATTATATACTATTTCTGTCAGAGCAAAGGTTTCAGGAAATCGGGGAAAAGGGAAGTCATCATGCGCATGTTCTTTCCTCTTTAGAACACTTTGTAACAAAAATGAAAATGAAATTTCAAAATGAAATCATTTAAAAAATGAAATTTGACCTGATTTATTTTCTCTGTCTTTTCCCTTTTATATCATCTACACCCAAACCTTATTTTGGTTTCTGGGATCAAAAATAGATTACACAAGGAAAAATACTAATTTCCATTCTTTAATGAGCTTCTATGAGGCATTCAGCTCCATAGTTTTCTTTGAAGAGTCTCTTTTCTGTTCTCACTGTGCTCACAGTATTAGATAAAAACTATGTGCTTATACTGAATGGAACAGAAGTGAACTAAAACACGCTTTAACAGCTATTCTGATCCGTTTTCTCTCCTGAAAACATACTCTAACATTTGCTTTGATGTATTTATTGTCTCAAATATTATGAATTGTAGTTTATAATGTTTCATAAGACACTGAAGTCTAAATGGCCTATGAAGATATATCTGTAAATGGATAACTTTAAACTAATGTAAACTCCTATCCTAGTGAAAAAGGAAGATTCTAAAAATCACAATTTTCTCAAGAAAAATCCAAAAGCAAAAATATATGACTCGACAGAAAAAAGTAAACTCACGTTACACCAGGATGAAGATTATATTTCTTTTTTCCAAATCGCGTTTGCTGAGCAAAGAAATCATAACGTTCAGATTTTTTCCACATATAATAGAATGCTACACATTCACCAACTGACCTTGTTCGAACCTATAAGAAACAAACACTTGTTTTTAAGAATCATCTCCTCCTTAAAGGAATTATTTCATGAAAAATATCTGAAGTGTGAAAAATTTAGCTGTACCTTAAGTAATATATAATACTGTACGTATAAAATACAACACTGCAGCAGCTTTGTTAAAACTATTCTTTATGAATCCCCGTGGAGAGAAATAATACACTGGCAACAAATCTTCAGATATTTAGCATTATGCTTTTTAAAACCATCTTAATCTGGGGCACCTGGGTGGTTCAGTCGGTTAAGTGTCCGACTTTGGTGAGTTCAAACCCCGCTTCAGGCTCTGTGCTAATAGCTCAGAGCCTGAGGCCTGCTTCGGATTCTGTGTCTCCCTCTTTGCTCCTCCCTTGCTTTGCACTTTGCACCTCATTCTCTCTTGCTCAAAAATAAACATTTAAATAAATAAATAAATAAATGCATCTTAATTTACTATACAAATAAATACTCCTCTATTGAAAATATCTGAAAGTGGCATTTAATTAAAATTAATGTTATGAACAGTATACTTTTACTCACAGAATACCTAGGGAGTCTACTTTTAAATTCCCATTTAAAAGATTCTCTTAGAGGTCTTACTGGTGATCCAGACTCAGTTATTTTACTTTCTAGAAAGGCTGAGAATATTCCATAATGAGTTGAAAGGTATAATAATGCCAATGCTAATTCTTTGTTTATTAAGTTACTCCAGTAACTGGTGCTATATCTACCTATGTGACTGAATGGCTCTCCTTACATAAATGTTCAACACCAATGAGACTGGCAAATGATGTGGACAACATCCCCCTTTTCAATACTTAGCTTGCAAAGCTGGTAGGGTTAATGTATGTAATAAAGTACTGAGAGTTTAAAATAAAGAAAAAACGTATCTGCGTAAGTGCTGGAATGCAAGACCATATAGCTTGAACCCATAAATGTCTAATCTTGAAGTAAGTATCCTGTGGGACTGACTGCATTTAAAGTCAATTTGATGACATCCTCATTTCACTACCGGACATATTTTTCTTTCTTCCCCTATGCTTGCACTTTACAAGTTTGGCCCATGCTGCTCTAAGACTGAAAGCTATCAAGGTTTTTGTTTTTGTTTTTATCATCTTCTCAAGTTTTTTTTTTTTTCCTCTTTTTTTTTTTTTGCCTCCTTTAGAATCTTAATTCTATACAGACACCAGCCAAGTCGACTGTACTTTACTGAGAGCAAAAATTGAAAAGGTATTTTGGGGCATGCAAAGTTAACAATATTATGAAAAATCTTCAATAAAGTAAGCCTACACAGAACTTATGTTTAAGATCCAAACTTCAATTTCAGGAATAAAAACAAAGTCTTAATGTTTTCACTGGACCATTCTTCTCCTTGAAGAAATTACTGTCCTCTTTTTTTGTTCACTAGAGTATATTAGGTATAGATAGGTCAGCTGACCTCTGGAACACAGAAATATCACCATCCCAAATACTTACAAAGAAATAAAGGTCTTATTTTCCATATTACATTAAAGGCTTTTTTGACTAGTAGTTTCCAGTCACCTAATAGGTTCTTATTTCTTAAAAAAGGGATTTCTGGGGGCGCCTGGGTGGCTCAGTCGGTTAAGCGGCCGACTTCAGCTCAGGTCACGATCTCACGGTCCGTGAGTTCGAGCCCCGCGTCAGGCTCTGGGCTGATGGCTCAGAGCCTGGAGCCTGCTTCCGATTCTGTGTCTCCCTCTCTCTCTCTGCCCCTCCCCCATTCATGCTCTGTCTCTCTCTGTCTCAAAAATAAATAAACATTAAAAAAAATTAAAAAAAAAAAAAAAAAAAAAAGGATTTCTGGAGGGTTGCTGCTGCTAGTTATTATTCCAGCTTACCATTCCAGGGGTCCCCTCCCATAGGTAATCCAGCATGGTTTGATCTGAATCTAGGCAGGAATGCTGGAAAACTCATATCCAAAATGTCCCTTTCAACCACGAAACAATCTATTTTTTTTTTACAATCATAAACATACATATCTACTCATTAGCATAATACATGGCTTTCATAGAATATGCCCTGTGCTGGAGGTAATCAGTTCATCTGGACAGAACATTAAGGAATATGATACATTTTTGACACCAATGCTACAACTCAAAGTATCTCTTACTAGTTTTATGTCTGAGGCCAAATACCAAAATGCAACAAGTTAATCAAGAGTAAACTAGTTAATGCACAACAAAATTAAGAAAAATAAACTCACAGGATTTATAAGCAACTATTTACAGAACATAAAATATACTATTAAATATGTAGTGAAACAAATTAAGTAGATACTACCCAATCACATTAAGAGGTGTAAGAAGAATGTGGGGACAGACTATTTAGAACTCAGACTTAAATTAAGCCCATGTAAGCCCAGATACTTTCAACACCATCCTAGACAAGCCATCACACAAAACTTAGATGCTATCTTTAAGGAAACATGTAATGCAAAGGTCCTTGTCATTTCTATTTGCTAAAAAATGTGGTATTTACATAAACCTAGAAATTCCTTAATTTCCTCCACTTAAACTATTGAGATTTTAATTTTGTGCATGCTAATTTCCCACAGAAACAATACAAGTAATTATGCAGTTCTTTTGGGTATACACGGACACTGTATTATTGATATTATCAATATGGAATGATAAATGGATCATGTTACATACAATTGTCCAATTATAAAATTATAATGTATAATAAAGCTGATTTATTGAGATACTCTTCTAGAAAATTAAATCTTAATTAAAACCAAATTAAATATTAAGTATCTGATTTTAGACACTTGGGACTTAAACAAATGTAAAAAATATTTTAATTGTAAATAATGTCATGTTACAAAGGTTTTAAAGTTTAAAAATTTAAAGACCCTCCTTTAAAACAATCTGTCCCAAGTTTATGGAAAATAGTTTTAAACAATTACATTATATATACACATCCTACACAAAAGTTGATTAACATATTTGTAAACCAGTCCAATTCTTAAAGTCATCTAACATCATGCACTGACAACAGTCACTTAGTAAATGTATGCCAGAAAGTCTAGGCATGTTTATTAATTCCCAAAAACTAACAGAGTAAAACATTCGTCAAAGAATGTTTAACATTAGAAAATAACTGATATAAGATGACCTGGGTTAACTAGCTTTTTATAAAAGAGAGAACATATATCATTACTTACTTTATTAGCCTGAATCAAATGAAAATCTTTTCCATAGGCCTTTAGCCCTTGTTCAAAATTTCTACACTCTTCTTCTGTCCAAACAGATAATTCCTCTGACAAAAAGAGTAGGAAAACTGTTAAAGCAATATTCCCCCAAATAATGCACATGAACAGTTACAAATAAAAATGTAAATTTCTAGTAACAATAAGGAAGTATTTTACTCCTGAGCTCTATTACCGATGACTGCAGAAGATAAAGTGACAAAAACCCTGTATTTAATAAAATTTTGGATGATTTGGTCCCTAATTCTCCAATTTCAACTTGGGCCACTTTCTCCTTTATGATCTAACTATACTAGCTACCTTTCAATTCCTTAAATTCACTATGTTCTTTCTAACTTTAGACTTTGTTGGTGCTGTTTCCCTTTGTCTATACTTATTTCCTGCCTCATCCTTCTCACCTAATTCGCTTACATCCCAGCAAAAATACCACTTTGTTCTAGAAGCTTTCCCTAACAAGCCTCACCATTCCCCAAATTAGGTCAAGTCCTACTGCAATAAATTTGAATTGAACCTTCTAATTCTTGGAAGAACTCATAACTGTTTTTCAGCTTCCCACCTAGGCTCTAAGCGCCATGAGAGCAGGGACTTCATGATGTCCTCAGAACTTGCCTTCCAATTTTTGTTGAATGAATGAATATCTTCCATTTGTTATGTGATAATATATAGTGTTCTTAGTGAAGCAGAGTGGGAGCCAGTTAGAATAAAAAAAAAACCCAAAACCTGGACTGATTTTAATTATGGCTTCATTATTTATAAATTATGTTTGCCTCAGCAAAGGTATTTCAATTCAGAGACCTTAGTCTCAACAGTTTGAAATTAAAGTAACTGTCACATTCCATAGCTCATAGGCTATTAAACAAGATCAAAAAAGAAAATATTTATTAAAAATGCTTCAAGGGCACCTGGGTGGCTCAGCTGGTTAAGCATCTGACTCTTGACTTCAGCTCAGGTCATGATCTCAAGGTCTGTGTAACTGAGCCCTGTGTTGTGCTCTGTGCTGGCAGTGCAGAGCCTGCTTGGAATGTTCTCCTTCCTTCTCTCTCTGCCCCTCCCGCATGCATGCATGCATGCATGCTCTCTCTCTCTCTCAAAATCAATACATAAAAAGTATTTTTAACAATGCCCTGAAATTAAAAGACATTATGTGTTTTTTAATGGCCTTATTTTCCCATAAAGAACCAGACTTAATCCCATTTCCCATAATGCTTGTGTTAGACACAAGTTACGTGATATGTTACTAGTTATTTGTTATTCAGCAAATACGGAATTCAGAAAGATCGGTATTACTAAACCTAGGACATACCTATGTAGACTGAAGATCTTAAGTTCTAAATTTCTGCTAAGTCATGAAAACAAATAAAAATGTATTATTTACCTCTAGCCGCTTTTACATTAAATCTTAATCTTCTCAGTGCTTCTTCTGTGTCAAAATTGCATTTAACCAATTCATATAATGCCTAGAAAAATAAAAGGCTTCAATATGTGACCCAGAGTATGAATAATTCACGGCTACAATTTCTTACGAAAGTAAAAGCTTTTCCTGAATCCAGTGTGTGTGTTCATCATTTCTGGAGGACAAGTAATTCCAGTGAATACAACACAGAATTTTAAAGAAAACACTGAAGAAAAACAAATTCTGGGCACCTGGGTGGCTCAGTCAGTTGAGCATCCGACTTTGGCTCAGGTCACGATCTCACAGTTCGTGAGTTCTAGCCCCATGCTGGGCTCTGTGCTGACAGCTCAGAGCCTGGAGCCTGCTTCAGACTTTGCGTTTCTCCCTCTCTCTCTCTCTCCCTCCCCCCCCACTCACGCTTTCTCTCTCTCTCTCAAAAATAAACAAACATTAAAAAAGAAAAAAAAAAAAAACAAATTCCATCCTGATTAATTAACGCTTGTGAATACACTGAAAATGGTAAGCAAATACTCTAACTTGGCAGCCATAATATCTCAGAAATTTAAAAATGAAAAGAAACTATTTTATAAAACTCACAAATCCTTTCTTTTTGGCCTTTTGCAGCTCCTATTCTAATTTAAAATAAATGAGAGAAAAAAAGCATTGATTTAAAAAAGGTAAAAAAAAAAAAATTGCTGTCACTAGGTTCACTTGTAGGCAACTTGTCTACCATATCCCTAAAACATTATCCCAGATAGTATTCCTAAGTTGATGATATCCACAGGCTCTTAGGAATATCCAAAGGAACTCCAACATTTTGAAAAAAAGTATATACAGGCAAAATGGTATCATTTTTATTTTAGCTGAAATTACACTAATGAAGTAACCTTAGCTATCGCCGATTCCCTATTGATGACATTATAGGAATTTTGGTGGATATCTTAATAAGAGTGAGTGTGGCAGCATTTGCATCTATAGATGTAAATGGTTAATTTACTTGGGGAAACTTGTAAGTTATTTCTCCTTTTAAACTGAAGAACACACGATGTTACATTAGTTTCAGGTGTACAACACAGTGACTGGACAACTGTACACATTGTGCTATGCTCACAAGTGTCCCCATATAATATTATTGACTATATTCCCTATACTGTACCTTTCATCCCTGTGACTTATTTATCCCATAATGTAAGTTACTTCTTACTCATGTACCTGTTCATTGTCTTTTATGTGAGATCCTTCAGGAATTGCTTCTACACCTTTCTCATCACCTGTTCTTCTAGATGCATCCTTAAGAAATACAATCACTTTATCTTCTGGTAAGTACTCAGGGTCCCACAGGAGCTGATCATCATTTTCATATACTAAATTAGTAAAACATAGAAGTTAAAAAAAAATGCCAAATCTTGTTAAGAGTTTGACTAAACAAATAATTCACACTTATAAGCCAACATGTTGAGAATTGAGAGGTACAGCATGGTCCTAGGACTTGCCTAACTTCATTCTTGTTCTTGGGTCATATTTTATGGCCTAAGTGATTTAAACAATTTTATAACTGTTTCAGAGCCAAGCTAAGATGACTTAGCTTGAGTTTACTCAAGTCCAAGCTCTCTTGGTTTGAATAGCATCACCACCATTTACTACCTATATGACCTTGGGCAAGTTACTTCTCTTCTCTCTGCATCATCTGTGAAATGGGGATAACAACATTATCATATTGGGTTGTAAAGATTTAAAGTACGCTAAAACAATTCTGGCACATTATTAAGGTTCAATGGATGTTAGCTACAACTATTATTTTTGAAATGAGAGGTCTAAAAGAATGCTCACCAAATGTTAACACTGCTTATTTCTTGGTGGTAAGGTTTGGGGTAATTTTTTCTTTTATGTATTTTTCTATGAAGTTTGAAAATATATTATAATGAACATAAATCATTTTCATAAAACAAGAGTCTTTCTGTTTTTAAAAAAAGCATTTCACTTTCATCAGAATTTCCATTATAGTAAGACTAAAGCCTAAATCTCATCACAATTTAAAAAGTGGAAGGAAAGGAGGAAAACCTAAGATGAGAGCCCTGTGCAAATGTAACCGACAGGAAGATGGAACACAGACAAAAAAAACCAAGGAAGAATCAAAAGAGAAAAAGTAACAAATGTGACACCATCACTGCTAGGGGAAGAAAATGCTTCAAGGAGTGCTAGACTGGTTAAATGCTTTTCAATGAACAGTGTAACAACTGAAAAAGGTACAATAGGCTTACTAACAAGGAGGGGAATGTTTTAAGAGCCATTTCTGTGCAGAAATGGAAGCTGAGGCCCCACTAGAGACGACTGAAGAGTAAATGGAAGGGAAAGAAATAAAGTAGGGACTCTTGAAAAGTTTGGTTTTAAGAGAGGAGAGACAGGTACAGCGGGAGAGGAGGTAGAGCTGAAGAAAGTTTTTGGTTTTATTGGTTTTTAAACATAGGAGACAATCATTTAAATGCCAGTAGGAAGGAACCAGCTAAAGAAAAACTCTGTATTTAAGAGACAGAGGATAACCGACAGTGCCAAAGTTCCTTGTGTTATTTAAAAAAAAAAAAAAAAAAAAAAAAAAGGAATTAACAGCAGGGTGTCTGGGTGGCTCTGTTGGTTAAGCGTCCAACTTTGGCTCAGGTCATGATCTCAAGGTTCGTGAGTTCGAGCCCCATGTCGGGCCCTGTGCTGAGAGCTCAGAGACTGGAGCCTGCTTCAGATTCTGTGTCTCCCTCCCTCTCTGCCCTTCCCCTGCTCGATCTCTCTCAAAAATAAACATTAAAAAAAAATTTTTTTAAAGAAAGGAATTAACAGCTAATTAAGCATCTCCTATGTATGAAGCACTATGTTCGGTGTTTTCATATAAATTACCTTGTCTCACTCTGCACCTCCACTACACACATACACTTTAAAATATCGTTCTACTTTTCTGTTTCCCAAAATAGATACTCTTCTTTAAAGTACAAGGATGGGGCGCCAGGGTGGCTCAGTCGGTTAAGCGGCCAACTTCGGCTCAGGTCATGATCTCACGGTCCGTGAGTTCAAGCCCCGCGTCGGGCTCTGTGCTGACAGCTCAGAGCCTGGAGCCTGTTTCGGATTCTGTGTCTCCCTCTCTCTCTGACCCTCCCCCGTTCATGCTGTCTCTCCCTGTCTCAAAAATAAACGTTAAAAAAAAAAAATTAAAAAAAAAAATAAATAAAGTACAAGGATAACCTCTAGAAAATTTTCCTTAGTAAACCTCATTCCTTCTCTAGCCTGCTGGTACAATCTTAGTGAAACTCTAAATTGTAAATACAATAAACCTACCATGATAAAGTGAATCTATACGACTACTGATTTTTGTCTGCTTAGCCTCTGTTCACTGAAGCGGGGAGTGGGGAAGACTACAGTTTTCATGTTCCTGAGACTGATGGATGGAGGGCAGGCAAGGCCTTACAAGAAGTCCTAAGAAAGATGGAAGGTGATGCGTCCCTGAGTCCCCAGTGTTCTCCCACTTAAATACGCCCATAGTGGGCCTATGAAACAAGCACAGACGACCTGAAAAATACTTCTGGAATCATTCTGTTAAGTTGCAAATTGCCACAGGATACAGAGATGTCCTGTCTAAGCTGAGTACACAAACATCACCAGATGGCGCCAAATGACAAGCCAGACCCCTAGAACTGTGACAAAACAGCTAGACAGGCTGACCCTGAGAATACAACACCTCATTTTATACAGTGACAACATACTAAAAAATAACCACAGATGAGAACAATCAGCATTTCCACAGAGAATAAATCACACTGTCTACTGGTTCCAGAAACAGACCAAATTATTTTCCACTTAAGTTTACACTCCAAATAAAATATGACTTTTGACCATGATCTAAATAAAACAGGCAACAACAGCTAACTTTTGTTAAATGTCTGTTGCAGAACGAAATGCCAAGAGTTCAGAAAATCAAAAATCCACCACTACGATAAAACACAGGATAAAATACAGAAGAGAAATAACATCTCTTGTTGTGTAAATCAACTACCAAGCCTAGATGTTAGAATTTTTAAAAAAGCAACCACAAATATATCCACTTTATATTATGGGAGATATAATTCACATGTGATTATAAGTAAACGAAAACATTCTGAAGGCAGGAACACACCTAGTATATTCAAGTTACCCAGGAAAGGGCTTATTATGGAATTTTAAGTAACAAATCAAGCTCAAATAAAATGGGTTGTCACTATGTTAACAAAGTTCAGTGTGTGGTGGTTGGGAGGGTGTGTAGAAAGTCCAGAAACCACCACCACAAATCTGGGAAATTAATCCTCCATGAATAAATTTGTATTTATTCACTTTCAGTTTTCATAAGAAGTGTTATTCTGTTTTTTAATGCCGAAGTAAAAATTCAATGTAATCAATGTATCATGAGGATGAAAATGCCAGTCCATAATCAGCTATGGTATAATGAGGTTTACCCCATGTTCTTAAAAGGACACACTGTGATTAATGACATAAATTTTAAGTTGTTTAGCTGAGCCTTTCCTATATGTACAGGCTAAATGAACTGCCTTTTCAACAGTATTATCATCAACTAAGGATAATGCATGTGTACATTTTTTAGTAACTTCAGAATCAATAATATGTCAAATGTTCATTAGAAACAAAGATTCATGCAGTCTTTTGCTATTCACTGCTTCCAAACTCCTAGCCATCATTTTCTTACTCTAAAACTCATGTCATGCAAGCATGAAAATTAGACTGGGAAGTATGTATCTTGGCTCCTTTCTCTTAACCCTTTTCCCCCTACGTAGCCCAACTAATTGTAATCAACCTAGTCCAGGGTTCTCAATCTCAGCAGTACTGACACTTTGGGCAGATAATTCTTAGTAGGGGGAGGCAGTGGCAGGCCTCTGTGTGTGTTCCAAGATGTTCAGCAGCATTCAATTCAGTCTTATCACAAAAGGTGCAGTGTTCATTCAGTTTAGTATATGGAAGAAACAATAAAATACGTAACTGAAAAATCATGCTTTTCATTTCTACAACACATCTTTGGGAATTAAATCCTTTCCATTTGAGTGAGGCTGACATCACACCCTGGAGCCCCAAGAACAGATAAATGAGCCAGGGCAAACCAGAAGAGTCACTCTTCTCTCTGGTCACAGTAATTACTTCTGGCTGAGCATGACTCAAACAAAGTTAACAGATTCTCTCTAGGACTTCTGCTGGAGCGAAGGTGGATACAGAAGTTTTCATCTGTGCTGGTTCTCTAGCTACAGGGACAGTGTAAAGCGTAAGCCAGGAGCTCCGAGTAGCCATCTTAGCCTATCTTGTAATAAAGGAAAGAGGGAAAGGAGAGGGACAGCTGATATCAGAAGAACCCCCAAATCCAGTTTTATCTGAAGCCAGGCCACCCAGAACTTTCCAGTTAAGCAATCAGGTAAATTCTTTTTTGCTGAAGCTAACTGAAGAGGGTTTTTGCCAATTGTAAGTAAAACGGCATGAACTGATGGTTTCTGAAAATCTGAAAAATAAAACCTAAATGTAATGAGTAAGATTAATCATCCATTGAATACTAATGTCACTCACTGAGTACTTACAATGTATATGCTGTTAAGGCTAACTGTGAAAATATCCTATGTAAATCCTCATGATAGGCTCTGTAAATAAATGCTCTTTTACAGCTATTTTATACTGAGGAGAAAAGGAAGTAAACATGTCCAAGGCCAAATGCCTACATACTGATCAAAGTTTACTGACTCCGTATTGGCTTTGTCAACGTTATTCTGCACCCACCTAATACCTCAGCCACCAAATGTTTACTAAGTGCCTATGTAACAGAATCATACCAGGTATTAAGGATGCAAAAAATAAACAAATGATTACAATACACTGCGCACTGAGTAAACTGCTAATTTACATAAATTTAAGAAAATTGTAATAGTGTAGTTGAGATTATATAACAACAGATACAGGTTCAAAGAGGAATTTAACGTGACTGTAACAAATCTTGTTTATATAACTGAAACAGAAGTGATAACTGAGGGGCACCTGGGTGGCTCAGCTGGTTAAGCTTGTCAACTCAGTTTCAGCTCAGGTCATGATCCCACAGTTTGTGAGATTCTCTCTATCTCTCTGCCCCTCCCGACTTGTGTGCGTGCTCTCTCTCAAAAATAAATACTCAGAAATTAAAAGAAAAAAAAGAAATGATAGCTGATGAGGAATATATATGCTGCATGGAGTCTAGTAAAAAAGAAATCAGGTATCACAGAGAAAAAAAATCATCAGTATCTCTCCAGGATACTCAGTAATAGGGTTTCCTTGTATCAATGAAAAAATTCTAATCCATTTACCAAATAATTCCTACAGTGAAGGTATCAAGGTATCAAAGTTTTGTGACATTTTTTTTAATCAAAATCACTCTAACCAAATGTTCTCCCTCTTGAATGTGTGGTCACCAAGCCAATGAAAAATATCTTGCAAACTTTTTCCTATAAGGAACAGAATGCACTAATCTTCAATATCCCTTTAACAGTTTTTTCCTAACAATGTAATTTACCTAAGTTTCACATGAGTTTGGTTTGTGTGCACAGGGTACCCTAAGTGGTGACAAATCCTGGGTAATATGACAGAAGTATGAATTACTAGAAATACAAAACTGAGGAAAGAACCTATATTACAGTGACCCCTCTAAAGCAGGATCCCCTTGCTAAATCTAGTCTGATCCTCACACCATCTACAATGCTTGAATTCTCATGGTAAGTAAAATTTGTAAATCGTATCTGTTCCGGAAAAAATAATTATGCATAATTGCTTTCTAAAATTACAATCAAACTGAAAGCATCAAACCCAAATTTAAAACAACGAAAGTTAAAGATCATTTATTTTCTATATCGGACAATACAAACATGTTAAAACATAAAACATATTAAGAGCTAATTAAAACTACCTTTAAGCCCTAACACTAACCTGCCATATGTAAAACCAAAATATTTTCCTACCCACCTACAAAATATGAAATTTTCTGACAGACACTACTATTTTTCATAGTCAAAACTTAAAAAAAAAAAAGTTAGAACAAAGGTCTAACTTTCAGCTCTTTAGTTGGAGAAAGAACTCAATGGTGAACATGTGCTAATCATTATATAGTACATAAGCAAAGCATAACATTTAAAATTCAGTTACAAAAATAAATACAAATGTCAATCGTTCACTTATTTTTGCACACAACTCCAATGTGTTCACAAAACTATGTATAGAATCTTACTATATAACAAAGTCACTCCATATTGTACTTTTAATGTTCCTGTATATTGCAGGAATTAACTTGAAAGTAAGTACAAGCTATTGCTGGTGTGTTAAAACATTTTTGCTGTCACTAGAATTTACTGGCCTGTGGTGTTCTCTTAACTGCCTCTACCTACTGCTTGCCCTGAAAGCAGGTGCATTATAAAGGAAGTTTCTGGAGAGAACACTAAAAGGAAAACAAAAGTCTTCTGCAACTCCAAAAGGCTCTGCATATGTGAGCTGAAATGTGAAGATAACAACTGAAATAAAAGAAATGAACAAAGATTTCTAACACTGAGTGATGTCATACTATACATGAACTCATTAAAAACACACCCACAACATTCTTTCTGGAACTCACCCCAACCGAATAATCTAAAACAGACTTAAGATCTTAAGTTTAGTACTTAAGTTAAGTAACTTAAGTTACTTAAGTTTAAGTAAGTAACTTAAACTTACTGGAAGTTTAAGTACTTACGACTTGGAATTTTTATATAAAATGATAGAAAAAATCATGTAAAATTTAAGTATACAAGTTGTTTTCCCAAATTATTTTACAAATAAATAAATATTAAAGTACTCAGTTTTAGTGATATTAAAAGTTTCAAAGCTTACCATTAAGCTTTTTAGGTCATTATGTACTTAAGTTTTTTTAAACCTAACAGCTTCCACTGACATAAAACAACCTATTATATTTAATTTATACAGGTTATAAAGGATTTATCCAGGGAAATTAAAATATGAAAAACAAAATGAAAAGTTGAGATGTTTTAAGTCACTCAGTATGAAAAGGCATTCAATTTTTTCTAAGAACGAAACTGGAAAAACAGAAACATTTTCTTCTTACAGAGATAATGAAGGGTCTTCTTTCATAAATCAATGGGGTAACAAACTGTCCTGGTCTCATTCCATTATAAAATAACAGTTCATCACTTCAAAAGCATAAATTCAAGCTATGTAACTTTACTAATTAACCCACCTTTTTCATTTTCTTTGTATCTACAAATGCCAACTGGAATCTCTGCTTGAAACATGGAGCCCACCATAATCTCCTATTTTAGAAATAACATAACACATTAGTAAGATCTAGTAACACAGATTTTATATCCATTTTCTAACTTTACCATCTTCCTAGGTAAACTGTTCATGGTTTCTCTGTCATAAAAGATACAACCAATTAACTACCTCAGAGGAGTATTGTGAGGATGAATGAGTTAATAATAAAGAGCTTGGGTATGATTGGATGAAAATATTAGTAATAATAATGGGGTGTAATGCAATATACACAGTGAATACAAACTACTTCAAAATATGGAGAAAAAGAAGTAAAAATGAGTTCTTATAATTCAAACTGCAAACACTCTGAAAAACAGAAAAGCAAATTCAGATACATTAAGGTATTTACACTGTAAACTATGGTCCCTGGATCAGCACCATCAGAGTCACTTGGGAAACTGTTAGATATGCAAATGCTCAGCTCTTACCTGAGCCCTACTAACTAGAAACTCTGGGGATGGGACTCAGCAAGCTGCTGTGCAGGTGATTCTGACATACACTCTTATCTGAGAACCACAGATTCAAGGTAAAGAAAAACGGGTTTGTATAAAGCTCTGTAGAGGTCAAATGGATGAAAGCCCACATGGATAAGCAGGTTAGTGACTGACTTTCACAAAACAATACAAAATGAAAAAAGTAACCTCCCCAAAACAAAATTAAATCTTACTTTAGGAAAGTAAAATCACAGGTTAGGGGAAGCTGGCTGTTCAGAAAGGTAACTGGAGATCATCACCGATGAGATATTACAAAACAGAGGGACCAAGATTATAGACCCTCCTTTATCTGGTGGCTAAATGTTAAGACTGAATCTACTGCATTTTCAAAATGAAGATGTAGGCAGAAAAGGTAAGTTTAAGGTGACAGTTTACCAGTTTAAATAACAGTTGAAATAACTCTTAGGATTTGAAAAAATTCCTCTTATTGTCAACCCATTGATACCACAATCTCATTTTTTCTAGTATAACTTCAAAGACATACTCTATGCAATTAATTTTTTGCTAAACCTGCACAGGAAAACCAGTCAATTTTCTAAGGAGAATTCACATACAAGTTTTCTCTACTCTTACAGGTGAATTTTATGTCTTTGATTATAAAAAAAGAGTACCCTACTATCACTTCTTGTGCCTCTTTTAACTTTACTCATCAATGCTTACCAGAGAATAGACAGTTAAGTTATCAACCTTCCCTGTCTCAGGCACTTCTAAAAATATTAATGCCTGGATCCATTCCAGACCAACTAAATTGTAATCTCTGGATAAAGGCCCTGGTAATCAGTACTTAAAAGTTCTCCAAATGATTCTAAAAACGGAGCCAAGGTTTGAGAACTTCTGGACTACTGTAAAAATAAGATGACCTCTTTTCCCTATTGAGTTCAGAACACGTTTTTACATGCTAATCTGTAGGGAAGGGAAACAGCACTTAGGAGCATTATGTACCAGGTACCTTATGTGTAATTTTCATTAAATCCTGTGTAATTTTCATTAAATTCTCACCAACTTCAACAAGGCTAAAATTTTTATTTCTGTATTTATGTGAGATGAAACTCAAAACAATTAAGTTCCTCAAGAATGCACTCTTAACAAGTTCTAGGGCTGTAACTTGGACTCAAATTTGATTTCAAAGCTGTCTCCTCTGTCCCAATTCCTAGAAAAATTTAGTGTCTTACAAGCCTTAGAAGATGATTCAGAATCTTGAAAATTTTTACTACAACAGTCTAAATCATTCTAAAATAAAACAGTCTGGATTTACTGTGGCCTGTTTTATTACGTAATTTCCTGACGAAGAGAATACTCTCCCATGTTGTCCCTCTTTTAAGCTTTTGTTCCTTCACTAAAAAAAAAAAAATAATAATTCAACACTTACTCAAATACTGCACACTTCAGACATAAAAACAATTTAAGTTGGAGAAAACAGATATAAATTTGAATATATGGTAGAAAGTAGTAGTTTAAGGTGACTTTCAAGGTTTTTAGTTTTCATAATTTCTGCATGGTGTAGGAATTAGAAAAAACTGGATTGAAGAACATTTGCCCAAATAGGTCACATAAACAGTAAGTAACTTTTGTGATCCTTGTTTTCTGTCTTCAGCCCCATCTTTCATTCATCTTTCACTCAAATTAATACATACTGCACTGAGCTAAACTTCCCTTACCATTCTAACTCACAATGGTATCGCTGTCTTCTAAACAGCTCCTTGGAAACCCAGAAATGGACCAACTGTGGCTGAAGCCGACAATACCTGGGAGCCCACTCCAAGTTCATTTGAATACTTCATTCTTCCTAATAGAAACTCTTTAAGTATAAGATGTTCTCTTATTTTAATTACCAAGGTGTCAGCTCTTTAAGTCTGCTCCAAGCATCCCAAACCAAAAAAACTTTAAACTTAAAAAAAGCAAACAAACAAAAAAACAAAGCCACAAGAAGACTCAAAACTATTAACTAATTAAATAATTAAACAATCGTGACTTAAAAAGTACAGCCAGTCCACTGATTTTGATGTTTAGAGCTATTCTGCTTCCAAAGAAATGATTGTTTATGCACTAAATTTAAAATCAGACCTAGGAAAAAGAACAGCAAAAAATGCTCAATGTAATTTTTAACAGCAAAACACAGTGATATGTCTCAATAAGAATGACATCATTTCGGGGCACCTGAGCTCGGTTGGTTGAGCATCCAGCACTTGATTTTGGCTCAGGTCATGATCTCACAGTTCAGAAGACTGTGCCCCATGTCTCTGTGTTGAAAGCTGCTTGGGATTCCCTCTGTCCCTCCCCCCTGGCATGCACAGGCTCTCTCAAAATAAACATTAAAGGAAAAAAAAAAAAAAAAAGAGGGGTGCCTGGGTCGCTCAGTCAAATGGCCAACTTCGGCTCAGGTCACGATCTTGTGGTTTGCGAGTTTTAGCCCCACATCGGGCTCTGTACTGACAGCTCAGAGCCTGGAGCCTGCTTTGGATCTGTGTCTCCCTCTCTCTCTGCCCCCTCCCCTGCTCGCTCTGTCTCAAAAAAAGAAACATTAGGAAAAAAAAAAGAAAAACAAAAAAAGAAAGAATGGTATCATCCTTCTATATAAATGATTTGCTCTAATCAATTCTACATGATATTTTGACATATTTTCCTAGTAAGTTCAACTGCTTTGCAACAGCTTAAATTTAATTCTTCTACTTTACTGTAAAACTAAGTTGTACAGTTATATAGTTTTATAATTAAAAACTTATGTCAATATATAATCTTTAGATTCATTTTAGAAATTAACTTATTATGGATAGCTATAGAGAAGCTCCAATGTGTCCCTTCATCCAACATACTCTGAATTGTAAATATCAACATTAATATGGGATGGAAAAACTTACAATTTAAATTATTAAACAAAAGCCACTTTAACAAAACCAAAGCCTCAATTGCTTTCCCAAGTTTAAAAAAACATTCACTTGTGATACTTTTTACAGTGCAAGAAAAAACTAAATTGGCACTAGCTCGAAATTTCAATTTCTGTTCTTGGTTTGAGATGGATTTGCTCAAAAAGAGTCCAATTCTTTCTATGCCATTATTTTATTTTATAAAAAAATAAGTATTCTTACTTTGATATATTAAAGGGAAATCTGAACGTCTTCCAAACATTTAAAAAAGGGCTTACCTCAACTTTATCAATATATAGAGCTAGTAAAATAATAATTATACTTGTTTTTAATGTTAATTTACCTAAACTTGGGGAAAATATGGCTCTAACTACCTTTTTCCAGTCTTCTGATGGAATATAATCTTCATCTTCTTCAGATTCTTCTTCTATTTCGCTATCTAGAATAAATAAGACAATATTATAAAATGATTGTTTTTCCTGTCCACATCTGTATATCTAGCTGTATGTTATTTTTACATCTACCATCGAACATTTAAGTATGCCTGAAAGTATCTGCAGAATAGGGCCAAGATATTTCTAATCAAATAATCAAATAATACCCTATCAGTTTAAAACAGGAAAACAATCCACAAACCTAGGATAATTCCAATCTTAGAAAACCGCATCCTTAGACAATTATTTCCTACGAAAATTTAAGAAAAAAAGTTTAATTAGAGTCAAGATAATCTGTTCCTGAACCTAATTCTGGTTCTGGTGACAGAATTATAGGAGCACAATTTCTTCCCTAATAAAATGAGAATTTGGATAAAACAAAAACAGTAGTTTCCAATCAGTGCTCCTTGAGATACTGAGAACTTTTTAGCAACACTCTGTGGGAGTGTGAAGGGAGGCTATGTATGAAGACCTCCATTCTCCTCAACCTCTGTTTTCTTGAGAGCAGGCAAGCTGCCGTTTGTTTACATTTGGAGTAAAATTGTATTTACATACTGGGATAGGAAATCTAAAACCTACTACATGTTTCAGCATCTTCTCAACTGTAAAATGGCATACAAAGTTCAAAAGGGTAAATTACATTCAGAAATTAAATCTTCCTATGGAAAAGCTAAGATAGGCAGTATATATACATAGCTTTCATGCATACATGCATCACAACTGAAATACCAGATCATGAAATAAATATTGTTTTAGAATGCAGTCACTTAGCATCCCACTTTTAACCAAACTTTGGCAATTTATCTAAGAAGAAAAAGGAAAAACACCAGATTTTCACCAAACTTAAAACACAGTAATTTCATTAACCCATCTCTTTTTATAGTGATACACTTTCTTTTCAAGTGGACCAGATCTTTGATCAAAACTCAGTAAATTTTTTTTTTTAATGTTTGAGTGTGAGAGGGCAGAGAGAGAAGGAGACACAGAATCTGAAGCGGGCTCCAGGCTCCAAGCTATCAGCACAGAGCCTGACGCAGGGCTTGAACCCACGAACTGCAAGATCATGACCTAAGCCAACGTCAGTCGCTTAACTGACTGAGCCACCCAGACTCAGTGCGTAAAACTCACAATAAAATATTAGCAGCACTACATTCACTTGCAAACTAAGTATGTAACAGAAATCCTTCACACGAAGCAGTAGCCATGTTTAATCAGTTATTACATTACCACACATTTCATGACAGGTGGTTGTTCTTCGAGTGTCTTTCTGTCTTTTAAATAAAGCATAGAAATTTAGACCACAAGTCTGAACTAATAACACTAATGGTTGCCTTTTTCTTATCAAAGAGCTGTCACCTACAGTAATGATTCCTGCTTAGAATGAAATACCATGGAGCAAATGAAGCATGCAAATATTCAAGATACGTACATTAAATGTCTCAACTACTGGTCATCTGTGGCTAGATTACAACTGTAGTAAAATTAGGAGATCTTCCGTATAAAACATATTATCGTTTCAAGAGTAAACCACTTCTTTAGAACTAGGAACCACTGATTAGAAAAAAGCAGTATTTATGAATATAGGTAAAAAAGGCTAAAAGGCAAAGAAAGTAGAAAATTAACACCGAGGAAAATACCAGGAGAAATTAAAAAAGATGACCATGAAACAAACTAAATTCAAAGAAGCGTTGGGGGGGATAAAAAGGAACACATTCAAAATTAAGTAGTACAGTGATGCAACAATTATTGCAATCTACTCACGGACAAAAAGGGCCCTAGCACTGCTAAACTAATAGCCTAGAACAAAACCTAACACTGTACAGCGAGATTTCAGAGTAAATGAATTCAAACAGATGAATGAACAAGAAATGGAATTTTCCATCATATATTAAATGGTAAAAATTATCCACACAGCAACCAGTGATACTTACTTGTATCAAAATATTTACATCGACGTGGCCGGATTATTTCTTGGGCATCTTGAGAAGCAACAGATTGTGACGGATCATCATTGGAAGACTGAGTTTCATCCTCTTGACCTGATGAGTCCTTTATATTCTCTTCCTGTAGAATAAAAAAATTAAATTTCTTTAAGATGTAAGGAAAACTGTTGCAGATGAAAGGTTACAGTATTCCAAATACAACCAGAAAACTAAAATAAATACACTAAATTCATCATGGTATTCTGGGTTGAATCCTGGAACAGGAAAAAGGACATTAGTGGAGAAACTGGCAAAATCTGAATCGTCTATAGTTTAATTAATTAATATGGTTAATAGTACCAGTGCCAATTTCTTACTTTTGACAATATACCATGGTTACATGAGATATAAACAAGGGAAGTCAGGTAAAAAGTATATAGGAACACTCTATACTATCTTTGAGCTTCTCTATAAATCAAATTATTTCAAAACATAATAAGAAAACTGAATACAGAACTACCAATTAGCTTTTATTACTTAGAAACAGTATTTTTTTTTTAAGTTAGTTCAAATTTACTTACAAGAGACACTGAAAAGAAATGCACAAAGACACAGATAAAACTATTACTTTCTCAGGAGATTACAGGCAACTTCCAATATTAATAAATTACTACTGCAACAAGAAAAAAGACTACAATCTTAAGAATTACTGTGTATAACCTTACTTTATTTTCCCCACTACAGCCACTGTTATCATCGTTATCAGCATCTTCATCGTCTTCACCTTCTTCTTCCTCTTCCTCCTCCTCCTCATCTTCTTCAGGGAGTCGAATAGTACTATCATAACCATAAAGACTGAGAAGTTCATGAATTGGCATGTCTCCTTCCTAAATAGACCAAATAAAAAGTTAACTTCTGAATAAATGATTATTTCATTTTCCTGTAATTCACAGATCTACAGCCTTCATTCCACACAGAAAACTTTTAGACCTGTATCGAGAATTCTCAAATCATACAAGGTGAGCCAAAATAATTCTGAAGCCTAGGAAAATCCTCGTCTTTCAAGAATTTCTATAAGAGACTGATCAATTCTAATTGCTAACAATAACACCTTTAAGCATAATAAAAAGTAACACTGGCTTAGAATTAGAACCGTTCTTCTGTGCGATCAATAAATGTAGCTTGACAATTAACACTATGTATAGATACTCACACTTAGGAGTACCATATACAATTTGGGAGCGGGAAAATTAAAAGAAACAATAAGAAACAATAAAACAAAAAGAAACAAACACATTAAAAGAAACAATAATGATAATATAAGAATAATACTGGATTACATTAGTCATACATTCTTTTCTAGGGTTACCTATAATGTAAAATCATGTCATATGCAATCCTTACAATCCATTTTACAAAACTGTTACATTACCCCATCTCACAGATGAGAAACTCAGGCTCACAGATTAAGCAACTTCCCCCAAAATGATACAGGGTACAAATAGTAGAGCCAGAATTCAGGTCTAATTCCAAAAGCCTATACTCACTCTTCAGTATGTTAGAATACTGCTTCAGCCAGTAATACCCATTAAAAAACATACCTCCTGAGAGTGAAATGAAGAAATATCCATATGCAATGAAATGAAATCAAGTGTTCTATGGAAGGTACTCTAATAATCAGTAACCAAGTGATATAAAGTATCAGGGAAATAGGAGACTATTTTGACTATAAAAAGAAAATGTAAGGGTTTTTGGGTGGCTCAGTCAGTTAAGCGTGCGACTTTGGCTCAGGTCATGATCTCGCGGTTTGTGAGTTTGAGCCCCATGTCGGGCTCTGTGCTGACAGCTCGGGCCTGGAGCCTGCTTCAGAGTCTGTGTCTCCCCCTCTCTGCCCCTCCCCTGCTCACACTCTGTGTCTCTCTGTCTCTCGATAATAAATAAACATTAAAAAAAAAATGTAATCCAAATCACCTGAACATATTACACACACATTCACGCACACCCTCCTTCTACAACCCCCGCTCCACCTCTCTGAGAAAAATTTAATAGGCAGTTTTGAACCTACCAGAAGGGCAACCATGAAACAAAACATGCTTTGTATTTCTCCAGCAGTCTTGCAGCATTATTCATGGACAGAAATAAGTTGCCCATGTGTTACATACATTGTTCCAATAGAGATGGATAAATCAGATTGGATGATATAACCTGATGACACTAAGTACTTAGATCATACGTTTAACTCCCATCACTCAGAATTTGTGTGCAGGAAGCAACTAATGTTTATGATTTGAAAAATTTTTCTTACAGAAAGAGGTAGGAAGAAAATTATTTTTAACACGGGTATTTCACATTGTAAATGGAGATTCTAGTTATATATTAGTTTGTGAATCTATCTCTAAAAGAGAAATCAATTCTGAGAGCCCTGGTGACCCCCAACAGCCACAACCTGAAAAGTGGTAACTGTAACAGGTAAGGTACTACCACTCCAGCTGAATGACTAGCTGGCATACTTAACTGGCATCTCCTATTGTGTTTCTCAAAGTGCAATAACACAAACAGTGCTTGAGGTGTTCAAGGATCTAATCCATGCAGAGATCCACGTACCATGGACCTGGTACAGGACACAGAAATTTGGAATTAGAAAATCAGGATTTAAGAACTAAAACAGAACTTCAAAATCAAGAAAGTAGAATAAAAGAAAGCTACAGAAAAGGTTGGTTGTATACACAGTAATAACAAACAGCCGCCCTAAAGTGTCTTCTATGTGCACATTTGTGATAAGTGCTTTGATTCCACTATCTTATTCTCTCTCTTCTGAACAAGAGCAAAGGAAGAGTATTATGCAATCTCAACAGATCTTTAAAAGCACCAGTGGGACAGTTTATAACCTTTATGTACAAGTAAGAAAACCAAGCAGAAAGAAACCTCATGCCCTGAGAGACTTTTCTATAATACCTAGACCTAATCCCAGCTCGTATTTTCCATAAACTCATTCTATACCACAAATTAGAAGGTCTGACAATGGCAGTCACTACTATGAACAAGAACGCACCAAAAAAGCTTCAGCGTTAAGTTTGCAACTAATATTTACACAGACTTTAAGAATTCATGAAGAGTTTGTTTCATCAATATCTCATCTTTAAAACTTCCCTAATATAGACTGCTATTACGTCTGATTTTTAAAAGTGAGTTAACTGATGCTTTGAAAGAACATACAAAGTAGGCAGGTTATCGATCAAATGTCTGCGGGCTTTCTAGCTTTGGTTTCTTATATTCGAGGGCAACAGAATCACCTTCAGCGCTTATCAAAACAGAGTGCTGGGCCCCATCCAAGTTTCTACTATAGCAGGGCAGAGGTTGGGCCTGAGTATCTGCACTTATATGTGCACTTTATATGTGCCAGGTGATACTGATACTCTTGGTATGAGACTACCTTGAGAACCACTTATCTTACGTCTAAGATACCTGCAAATTTCCTTTCCAGTGAGAGGTAATAAAGTTTGATTATTATTGTTAATAAGGCTTATCGCTAACATCTGTTAACCCAGGTCAGTTATATGTCAAAAGGATAGGTGACATACTAACTGCATGGAACAGTTTTTTTATTTTGTTTTTTGGGTTTTTTTTTAATTACTATCGGGAACGTGGAATGTCTCATTTCCATGGTTAGGTCAAGAATTTGTCCCCCTAGATAAGCATTTAAGAAGGATGATTCACTTGAGCTCTTTTCCAGCCATCCAAGATGCCAAAAGGACAGAAGGCTAAAGGGAAGAAGGTGGCCCCAACCCCTGCTGTCATGAGGAAGCAGGAAGCCAAGAAGGTGGTCAACCTGCTGTTTGAGAAGAGGCTCAAGAGTTTTGGTATCGGACAGGGTACCTAGCCCAAAAGGAACCCCACCTGCTTTGTCAAATGGCCCCGCTACATCCAACTGCAGCAGCAAAGGGCTAGTCTCTATCAATGTCTGAAAGAGCCTCACGGGATTAACCAGTTCACCCATGTCTTGGACTGCCAAAGAGCTACTTAACTGCTTTGGCTGACCCATAAATACAGACCAAAGATGAAGAAAGAAAAGAAAGCAGAGACTGTTGACCCGGGCTGAGAAGAAAGCTGCTGACAAAGGGGATGTCCCCATTAAGAGGCTGTCTGTCCTTCCAGCCGGGGTTAATACTGTCACCAACTTAACAGAAACAAGAAGGCTCAGTTGGTAGTGATTGCACATGCTGTGGATCCCCCTGAGTTGGTTGTCGTCCTGACTGTTCTGCGTTGTGAGATGGGGATTCCCCACCGCATTATCAAGGGGAAGGCCAGGCTGGGCTACTTGGTCCACAGGAAGACCTGCACCACTGTCACCTTCACACAAGTTAACTTGGAAGACAAAGGAGCTCTGGCCAAGCTGGTGGAAGCCATCAGGACCAATTACCATGACAGATATGATGAGATCTGCGGTCACTGGGGAGGCAACATCCTAGATGCAAAGTCAGTAGCTCACACTGCCAAGCTAGAAAAGACAAAGGCTAAACAACTGGCCACCAAGCTGGGCTAAATGTTGAGTCTTCTGTACATAAAAAGCAATAAAAAGTTCCCTTTAAATAAATAAAAAAAAAAAAAAAAGAACTGTGACTCACTTTTCATTTCTCAAAGAAAAATTTAGCAACACTGCTAATATTGACTAAGCAGAGAACGGAGGAGAATTGAAAGTGGTTGGTCACAATACATTTGGAGACCTAACTGAATGTGAAGAAACAGTAACAGAACTGGCAGATAAAGAAGTCACTCAAGTCAGAGGAAATGACTACCGCACAGGTACAGAAACAAAAATGAATACAAGGTTACCCTAATTAGAGCAGAAGGCATCTGTAGTAACTAAAATAAGTTCGATCTTGTATTTTTACCTTTCTCTAGTTTCATTTAGTTTCTAGTAGAAAGTGTTACACTCTACTTTTGACTGCATTTGAGAGTAACTGTTGAGCAGTGATTGACACTACAAGGGCTTAGGGAAGATTATACATGTAACAAAATGTTCCAGATGGACTTTGGCAGGGAAAGATTTAGTTTGTCAGAGACAGAGCTAGGTTGGAATCCACTGCTATTGTTCACATGTAGTATAATTAGAGCTTAAACTAGTTAAATTAGTGGATGTGGTAGAGAAAAAACTCAAGAGACCTTGAAGAAATCAACAGGATTTAACCATTAGTAAAGAGTGATTAAGAGGTCTTGGTGACACTGAATCTCTGTTCTAGACACTCCTTATTCCCAGATACACATTCATATAACTTCTAAAACAGTTCTAAGAAATATTAAAAACAATAAATTAAAACCAATAAAGTTCTAATAAACTTCAAAGTTAATTTTAGCTGGGTTCTATCACGTGTAAACAAAATATCCTTGCCTATTCCACTGAGGAAATGCTTGCTTAATATTAACAATAAAGGATATAGCGGTTTTATGCTTATGCTTAGGTATTGACTTTTAACTTAATTTCTTGTCACCTAATACCAAGTTCGTAAGCAACAAGTTAGTAAACGACAATCAAGACTGAGGAATACAAGACAGAGTTTGACATTAGTATAAAAAATATCTTACTTGAACTAAGGTATAAAGTGAAGATCTTGCAGCAAACACTGAGCTACAAGTACTACAATAAAAACCAAAATCAATTTTGCTGAGGAATCCTCAGTTTCAAATTCAAGTAGCATTTATTATGTCCCTACTATGCACTAATGGATGTACGTAGCATTTAACAAGTACCCTGTAAGGATAATTTATTGTCTGCCCCACCCCCTCAAATCCTTTCTCTTTCTATTTCCATATTCATCTTCTTTCAGGAATGTTCTTTCCTCCATTCCAAGCATGTATTTTGATTGAGAGCTCACTTTCTGGACTACATAGCATCTGATCCAATTGGAATCACTGCATTCCTGGCCATAAGTTTGGAATGGGCACGTAACCCAAGCCTGGCCATAGTTTGTTTCCAGATTTGTACCAACAGCAGCTAAAAAAACATAGAGTATCTTAAGCAGTACATCTTGGAGACCTGGAAACTGACAGCATATAAACAAAGTTGGTCTGAAAAAGGATGCCACCATGTAGAACAGCAGAAACAGAAAATATCTTCTGGTGGCACTGAGTCCCTAAGGACTAGATATCTCCCTGCCCTTATTAAAATTACATGAGCCTTACATTAAATTCCTTATTTTGTCTAAGTAAGTTCAAGATGGATCTCTATTATTTGCCTCCAAAAATACTGATATAAACAGTAATGATACCCTATAAAACAAATGTTCCTTGCCATTTGTCTCTGAAAAAAGACTAAAAGCTGAATAAAATGTGGCTGACTCAGCACATTATTATACTGGGGTCTGCCAGTCACCTGTTCCAGATAATCTCTCATTAACTTATATGGTCAAAGTCTATGTTCCATAAGGTACTAATAAGGGGCTTTCCTCAAGTTAAACTGAAACACCACAAGAAAGTAGTAGTGTCTTATTACCATCCATACAAATGTAGTATGTAAGTATAGAAATGGGAGAAACAAAGTGAAAGAAAAAATTATGGGCCAAGTAGAATGGAACATCACAGTTTGGGGGTTACAAGTATCTTTGAGAATTTTATGAATGATAAAAACTACTAAGATTTATTGAGTGATTATCACATAGGACACTATGCTAAATGTTTTACGTATATCATCCTTGTAGTAACACTGGCGCTTGATGAAATTAAGTAACTTGTCCAGAGTCACACACCTGCAGTAGAGTTTTGAATCAGGAAGTCTGACTAAATGTTTCACAGTACCTTTACATATACATGCATATGTACTGCCTTCCTCAAAACCGAGAAATAAAAGGAATAAGAAATATAAGGAAGGGGTGCCTGGGATGCTCAGTTGGTTAAGCGTCCGATTCTTCATTTCGGCTCAGGTCATGACCTAACGGTTCATGGGACTGAGCCCCATGTTGGGTACTAATGCTGACAGAGTGGAGCCTGCGTGGGATTCTTTCTCTCTGCACCTCCCTCACTTGCGTGCACAAGTGCGCGCTGTCTCTCTCTCAATAAATGAATGAATGAATGAAATATATGGAAGATATGGACATAGCACAAAATGAATAAAAATACAGGAACATGGACTATACTTGCATATTGTGCTTTAAGAAATAAGTTGACTAAGCACAATAACAAAAAGAGGAGCAATCACGTCTGCATAACCTAAAAGGAGGCTAGCTGGAGGTGAAAAGAACAGATGTTTTCAAAAGACATTTTATCTATCTGCCATTTAACTTCAAAACAGTAAAGTTACCAAATAACTACAGCACTATTTTAAGGTTGGAGTGGTGTCCATCTGCCAGCCATAGAGGAGTGGGTCCCTCTCAGCCGCGTTCATGTTAGTCTTTTTAGAAATGACTGCAGGAGACAGCAGATATTGGCTATTCAAGGGTCATCTGTTGGATGGACACAGTACGCTTCTTATACCGTGTACCACAACCAATTTACCAGTAAATGCTACTGAAAGAAGAGGGGAAGGAGGAGGAAAGAGACTGATTTCCAGCCAGGATGGCATAAGGGACTACACATCCAGACTGGACTAGAGAGACCAGACCGTTCCTAAGGTAAACAACCTCCTGGGATTGTTGGGGCTTCACTATAAGATAAACTATAAAGGGATGGAGGCAGTTAACTTTTCTTTAGAACTCCCACACTGGGGTTTCTTTTTATTCTATGTAATTCTTGTCATGTGTACACTTCACAAAACCCTCTCACATTTTAATCTTTATTTTCCAGTTCTGGAGATTCACCAGATGGTTATGTGTCTAGCACTTCAAAATGAGTATTAAGTATAATATTATTATAACATGATTTTTAAAAAAATACAGATAAATACATAAAGATATAACTGATCCTGATCCCTCTTCTCCCAAACAGACTGCTACATTTGTGCCATTCAAAACAAGGCTTTGAATTTTAAGAGTACATTTGAAAAACAGAGTTAAGCCAGCCTGCATATTGCTACTCAAGCAAACAAAAGTATATTCACTACAGGAACGATTCTGATACCCCTTCTAAGATTACCACTATAAATTCTAACCTGTATATCTAATTCTATTAAAATATTCAAATGCTGAACTTACATAATTATTTTATATTAAGATTCATGCCTGTATTGAACTGTACAAAATGTAACAACAAACATCAAAGCTTCTTCTATGAAAAGCTACTTTTCACTTAAAACTTTAGATTTCAAACTGAATGAACTTAAAACTACACGCCATGCAATTATTGACAATTCCTGAATGAATTGCTAGTCAAAATTCTGCCACAATTACATCAGAAGTCCATGTCATACAACCAACATGCCAGGTAAAAAATCACCTGATTCTTGACAGAACTGTAATGTTTCATTTCTATAAAAGAATATCAGTAATCAGTGAGAAAATCTGGCTCATTTTTTAAATAAAAACAAAAACCAGTTTGGTTTGGTTCATACCTAAAAAGTTTATAACTTTAAGAAACACAACGTATCGGCCCTAAACTAGCTTAGCTGCAGGTTACAGATGAAGCGTTGGTGATTATGCGCAACTTAAACCTAAATTTTAATTATTCTGGGAAAAGTTAGAAGCATCTGAAAAGATGTAAGACAGCCTGTTTGAGGAGAATAAAAGATTGGCTCCCCTTTCTCTTCCTTTCTATATTCTCTATAAAAAATTCTATTTTAAATTCTTTTTCCTAAGGAAGGGTCACCTGAAAGCAAATATGGGGAGGCTGTAAAAGACCAAAGGAGGCAGAATAAAGGAGAAATAGGAAACAACAACATGCCCAAACTTTTAGCAAAGCTCATTAGCAATTTTGTACTAATTAAATGTAATAGCCTGTTTTCAGAAACAGAAAAAAAAAAAAAAAAAAAAACCAACCAATAATCATTCTACCACACAACCTGTACTGATTATCTCCTCCTGAGTGACTACTTAATTATTTCAGCAACATAGAGTGTGAGAAAATGGAATATATAAGATTTTCCTCCTTTCATGGTTATCCCATGGATGGGTTGTTCAGAAATGAAAATATACCTAAAGTGATAGAAGTTTCTGTGAAATATAGGCAAATAACTGCCTTCCATTTAATGAATATATGAAGTGACTGTGACTGAGTCCTAAATCAACCATTTCCTTCGATGTTCACATAGGTTCTAGATCATTCAAACAAACTATAACAGTCTTCTGAATGACTTTCTAGCCTCTTGTAAAGAACAGTTTTGACTCCACGCTCAAGTGCTTTTTAACCCATTCTTGAAAAGCTTTTATAACAACTATACATCATGGTCACTAAGACCAATTGTTTTCTGGCTTAAAACAATAAAACACTGAATTGCTTAGGCACTGTGGATTAAGCTAGTTTTAATTACTAAAAGATCCAAAAGGGGACCATCTGACAAGATTTGACTAGATAGTAATAGAATTCCTTTTCTAGTTCTTTAAATGTGCAATATAAAAACTAAAACTCGGCAACACATATTACTATACAAGAATTAATTTTTCCAAAATATTATGTACTCTAAACGTGTAAAGGCTGATACTACGTCTTACTTATTTTGTATGTTCTTTTTGTCATGGGGTGTACCAGATCATATACACAATACATTTTAATAAGAGCATACCAGAGTGATTTATCATTTCATCCAAAAAATTTGACCACTCTTGCTAAGTATCAGGAAATACACTGGTGAATAAAACACTGTCCCTCCTCTCATGGAACTGAAGGAGGACACAGACAATAAATGAGACAAACATATAATTACAAATTGTGTTAGTTATAAAGAAAGTATTGAATCGGGTACAGTGGATTAAAAAAAAAGCTAACTGGGAACAGGTAAGGTCACTGTGAGAAGGCAACATTAAGCCCAGACTTAAGGGGATAAGGAACCAGCCTCAGAAAGCACATACCGAGGAGTAGGAAAAAGCTGAAAGGCCTTGAAGCAGGAAGAAACAGCATATCTAAGAACAGAAGCACCTGGTGTGGCTATGTAACAGCATGACAGGGGCCTTGCTGGCCAGGTCAAGGAGTTTGGATTTTCTTCCCATGTAACAGGAAGACACTGCAGTTTTAAATAAAAGGCTGACACAACTGCATTAATATTTTGAAAATACCATCATGATTATTATAGAAATATACCGGATGAAAGAATGGTAAAAGAGGAGAATCCTCTTTTAAAGATGGAGAATCCAGTTAGGAAGCTGTGGTAATAGGCTAGGCTAGAAATGATGGTGACCTGGGCAAGACAGTGGCAGCAGAGATAGAACAACAGTCAGATAAGAGGTATCTTTGTGGAAAGAAATGACAGGCTTATTCAGGATTGAGTATTAGGAATGAAGGAAGAGGATTTCCTGATTTCTGATTTAGGCAATAAGGTAAAACAGTGCCATTTTTTATGTTGAAGATAGGGAAGGAACAGATGGAGGAAGTAGGAGATCAATCAACAGTTCTGCTTTGGACATTTAAAATGTAAAGATGTCTATGGAGATATCCAAGCAGAAATGTCAAGCAGGAGGTTAAACAAAATTGGGAATAGGGAATATATTAATGCTAGAAAAAATAAAGAATACTGACACTATGGGAATGGATTAGAACAGATCACCTAATTTAGTAATTTTCAAATTTGGTGTGTATACACCCCACAGAGATTCTAATTATATGCCTGGGGAGAGGCATAGAAATCCGCATTTCTTAAGTCTATGAGCAATTCTGAAGCAGCTGACTCTCATACTACATTCTGAGGCGCACTGATTTATAGACAGAAGAAAAATCCAGAACTGAGAATTAGGGAATTCTAAATTTAAATTCCAAATTCACCTTTGGTGAAGGAAAATGAGTCTGCAAAGGATACTAAATAGAAACAAACAGAAAAGAAAAACTGGACAGTAGGGTACTCCAGAGTTCAAATAAAAGGAAGCAGTAACTGTTGAATATGGCTGAGAATAGAGAGAAAAATGATGAATAGAATAGTAAGATCATTGGTCATATTGATAGGAGGGGACAGAAACTATCCAGAGTACTTTATGGAATAAATTGGAAATGAGAAACATGATGACCACTATTAAGAAATTCTGGCTCGGGGTGCCTGGGTGGCTCAGTCGGTTAAGCGTCAGACTTCGGCTTAGGTCATAATCTCATGGTTCATGGGTTAGAGCCCCGCGTCGGGCTCTGTGCTGATAGCTCAGAGCCTGGAGCCTGCTTCAGATTCTGTCTTCCTCTCTCTCTGCCCCTCCCTTGCTCGCACTCTGTCTCTTTCTGTCTCTCAAAAATAATAAACGTTAAAAAATTAAAAAAAAAATTCTGGCTCTGAAAGGGTGCGAGTAAAAGGTCAGTAACTGGGAGAGGACAGAGGTATGTAAGAGGAAATTCAGCATACCTTTATGGCCTATTTTTGACCAGATAACTGTGATGTTTTACTCAAGTAATTCTATTCCACATAATAGCTATTCCTTTTTAAAAAAAATGCCTTTTATTTCAAACTTTAAATATCTCACCTACAACCACACAGAATTTTTCACTATCGATATATGTAACACCACTCTTCCCCAAAAACAAAGGTAGAGAATGAAAATTTCAAATGTTTCCTCTATCTGCAAAAAAAGCCGTTAACTACTTCATCCTCTAGCTCTTATTGTTATTTACCCTTGCAAGATCCTCTATTTCAGAACTGAAGTTTGTTTCTCCTTCCATCATTTCTTCCTCTTCTAATGTTCGTTCATCATCAAAATCATGAACCAGCATGTCAGCTGATGGATCAAATTCATGGTCATCTGACGTTGCTGAACCTCCTGGTAAAGAATATTTTAAAAAGTTTGGTAAACCAAATGAAGTGTTATCTTATTAATATTTATTTAATGTGTATGTTATTTGAAGTTGGATACAGGTCAAACAAAAGTATCAGGGAAAAGCTATGCACATCGAGTATTAGTTTTCTAAAACTCTTACCCTTACTCATCACTCTGTCCCTGTAAAAAAAAACTCTTGTCTAAGGGATTATTTTTTGTCCTGTTTCACCTCTATATATTCACAGTTAAAATTGTAACTGGTGGGGTGGGAGAAGTATAGCTTTAAAAAAAGTGTGTACAGCTCTTAAAAAGAGTACTGTCATCTAAACACAAAATTTCAGTTGTAAAGAATAATGGATCACATCAAGTAAGAATGGTAATTCATGTGGGAAATACCACAATTCTTAATCATCTGACTGATATTTAATAGACCCAATGAGTATGAGTCTTTATGGCCCATGAGAATACAGTCATGGGAGATATACAGTCATCTGAATACACAGTGTAATGAAAATACAGCTACATTCAAATATTATTCTATTAGCACTTCCACGGAAATATATTTCAGCATGTAAGTAGCCGTCCTTAATTTATTTAGTTGATTTTGGTCTGAAATAATTCAGATAGAGAATATAAAACTGAAATTTATTAAAATGGCATACAGAACTCTTATGAACTCATTAAAAATAATCTAATAGCTAACTGATGTGTAAGCTAATCTATTTTTAGCCTGCTGGCTGGGGAATACTGCTGTACTCAATAGGGTCAAGCCTGTAATAGTAGATTGCAAATGCTCAGCATATACATTCTATAAACTACCCCACAATTGGCTATTGCCAAACCTGGACTTAAGTTTACAAATTCATTTTTTTATGAATAAACGAGTTATTTAACATTTAAAAAATCAATCAGCAATTTCTTTTATCAATTTAAACTGTTAAAAAGTTATATTACTTAATAATAAAGGTTAAAACCACTAACTAGTAATATATTACATCAGTATGCTCTTCCTTCAGTCCAGTAAGAGAACCAGTAAGTAAAACAAAGCGTTAGACGTTGACTTCTGGAAAAACAGACTATTACGGATAAGGGGACACTCAAGGTTCAGGGTTCTTGTCATCTCCCTCAATTTTCAGTATAAATACCATATTCTGAGTGCTTACTGTGTGCCAAATACTATGGCTCAAGCACGTCACATACATTGTATCTCATTTAATCTTCAAACCCAAACTTGAACAAAACCAAAACTTGAGGCTGAGTTTAAGCAGCACGTTTAAACTCACAGAGCCAGTAGGCGGCAAGGACGGAATCTGAATCGTGGGTCTGCTAATTCAGTGCCTGTGCTTTTACTGCATTCTAAGCTTCCTGCAAGCCACAGCCTCAGAGACATTAAGTATCCTGCCTCAAAGAATACTTGAAGAGAACCTATTTTTACTAAGATGACTGAACTGCAAGCCAGATCAGGTGGTGAAGCACTTAGAAGTCATCCTGCTCTTTGACGAACATAATACTAATATTAAATATAAAATAACTATTATTTCTAAATCAGAAATCACCTTATAGTACAAATTAAGTTAACAAACTATCAAAGTTTTAGAATGATTTACAAAATAAAAACACTTAGAAAAGTGTATTAATTTCTTTGGATAATTAAGAAAAGCATGGCATAGTTTTAATACAGCACCTTGGTACTGGCTAAGGGACTAGACACAAAAGTTCCATGAGAAAACATAGAGAGCCACTAATTTAGTTGTAGCTTTTTACTTAATAACAAAGGTTAATACCATTAACTAGTAATATATTACATCAGTATGCTCTTCCTTCAGTCCAGTAAGAGAACCAGTAAGTAAAACAAAGCATTAGAAGTTGACTTCTTGAAAAACAGACTATTAGGGATAAGTCCCTAATAGTCCCAATCATTATTCCTTCTTTTTGAGTTTTTAATGAAAAAACATTCCCAAAACTTTTCAGTTCACACAGCAACCTTCTAGGACACTTAGTCAATAATCATGTATTCCTACAAATCATGCTGTACTTTTCTTCTCCTTTGTAGGCAGGAAGATCCTAGAACAACCTCACACCACAACTTTGTACACTATTATCCTAATTCCTATTGAATGCAAATATTGTAAAAAATAATTATGCTTAATTCCTAACTACGTATACTCTTTCACCAACTAAAACAAAAACAAAACAAACTCACATGAGTACACAGCACCAAGTTGAGTGCTATATTACTTACCTGAAGTCTCCCATTTTTTGTCATTACTTGCAAAGCCATTTATATTTAAAGCCTTGCCACTTTACTCTCTCATTACAAGAAATAACAAAGTGTGGGTGAACCTTTTTCCCCTTCTCACTCCAATCCTCTCCATATATATACCACACTGTTTTCTAACTTTCAATTTCACTTTTCTTGCCTTAATCTGACTTCTTGGTTTTACTTGACTTATTTTTGCCTTGTTGAGACCAATTAACCATTCTTTTCCTAGCCTACTAGGCTGTCTCCTTGAGGTAAAAATCCCCAAGATAAATTATTAGGGGCAGGGAGTCTGGTGCTTTGTGTAAATAAATATTTTGCTTCAGAGTTAAGGCAAGTGTCAGCTTGGTAATAAAATCGTACCTTAATACAAAATTACTAAGGTATCTTACATCTTTTCAAAGATTCAAAAGATAAATTAAACATATCATGTGCATTCATTTAATAATTTTATTTCCTTCCCTTCCCTAAATCCCTACATCTAATGGCTACTAGTCTTACAGGTAAAGTCTTGTATTTTACCTGTACAGGTTTACACTGGGAAAGTCCAGAGACAAATTACTGAGCCTGGGTCATGTGACTCTTATTACTAATATCAATTCCAAAGTACAGACGTTACAAAGGACACAGCCTCTTACCAGTGGACCAAAAATTTTTTTACATGAAGCCTCTATTCCTAATTTTTTCCCACCAACTTTTGTTAACTGCCTACAATTAGTATTGTAAGGACAATAAATATTCCCTTGGGCAGAAACCTGATACTACAAACACTATCTACTTCAAAAGATCTTCCTTAGTCCGAAACCAAAAAAAAATCAATCTATTTGTAGAAGCATTCAGCAAGTAGTAAAGGCCATCGAAAACATTGTATTCTTCAAGTTCCACTATTCTTGCAGTTCAGCCTAGGCCAATTCAAATGCAATGGAAACTGAGAAAGCCATTAGTATCACCTTTGAAGTAATTACTTTTTTTGTGCCTATGTATTACTTGATGAATTTCTCAAAAATTCATTGAAAAATATCTAAAACTCAGTCTATTTGCAATGGGACAACATGAACAAAAACAACTAGAACCCACTTTTTCAATGAAAAAGATGTCTGTGTTTGAAAGAAAAAAAATACTGGGTACAATTCCATGTCCCAAAAAGGATACAAATAATCTGCTATTTATGAGGTCAGATTACTTCCAACCTCAACCATCCAGAACATATGTATAAAATAAGTTTAAAAAAATCCTTGAGTTTCAGAAATGTCACAACGCCTAATATACTTTACTTCCAAGCCTATTAGAAAAGAATAAGACATTTGTACCTAAATAAACACGAAAAAAACTCAGTCAACTGAGCACACTAGTCATTTGGAAGGGATCTGGAGTTATCCTAATCCAACTCTTACTTCATACATCGTACTACATAGAATACAACTATTTGTGTTCATGAAAAGAATCCTAAACCATTAAAAAAGGCATATATTAAGCATTTTTACAAACATTCTTTCTAAAATTTACAACATATAAAGATTGCTTTAATAATCTGGAAAATTCAGTAATGTATCATACCTAAATATTCAATATATATATGATGTTTTCAAGTAAAACATTACCCTGCCTCTGAGAACTCCCTTCCTGACTCTAACTATCTCGCACTGTTCCTTACACGTACTCCACTGTAGAAGGCAGTCCTCTCTCTTGGTGAAGTTTCTGGACACCAAGGCAGACTGGGCTCTTTCCTGACTGCTATTTGGCTCCAACCAATTGTTGCTATAAAGGAATGCTGTACCCAGCGGTGCCAGAACCTCTGACTAATCATGAGAAGCCTAAATTCAGATTTTATATAAAATATTCTAGGTTTTTAAAATCACTAGACTGGCCAAACAAAAAAACATTTGTGGCCCAGATATGGGTCAAAGATCACATGTTTGCGAGGCGCCTGGGTGGCTCAGTCGGTTAAGCATCCAACTTTGGTTCAGGTCATGATCTCGCCATTCTGGAGTTCGACCCCCATGTCGGGCTCTGTGCTGACAGCTCAGACCCTGGAGCCTGTTTCAGATTCTGTGTCTGCCTCTTTCTCTCTGCCCCTTCCCTGCTCAGACTCTGTCTCTCGCTCTCTCAAAAATAACAAACATTAGAAAGAAAAAAATTTAAAAGATCACGTTTGCAACCTCTATATGGTCTGTGGGTAAAATCAGATCCTACTCAATCTAAACATAACCTCCTTAATTTATAACATTGAATATTCATTTTTGAATGTTCTGCTTTTTTTCTCCCTCACTAAATGCATTTTTTTTCTCAAAAACTTTGAGCTTCCTATACAAGCAAATATTTCTAAGTTAGTGACTCCTTTTGAAAAAGCACACTTCATATTTACTTGAAATCAAATATCAATTAAAACCTATAAGAAATACACGTAGTAATTCATAAAAAAAGTGAACCTACAAGTAGTCATGAGGTTGAACTCACAGCAGCCTCACCTGTACTTTCATGGGCAGTCAAATATTTCATCCATTTCTTTTTCCCCAGAGAAAAGAAGCATTCGGAAGAAAAGCAAGTCAGATGACAGTCTAACTCCTCTAGGCTTTTTATAATAGGACAAATGTTAGTCAAACAGAAATTATAGAAAATACAGAAAATACTTACCTGGACTTGAAGACTCAACAGATGGCTGAGGAGGGGGAGAAAAGAAGAAATATTAGCATCTTTGTATAGTAAATCTGTGCAAAATTTACAGGAATTACTCAAGGACCAGTTTGACATCAAAGATCACAGTTAAGTTTTTACATCTGAATTATCTAAGACAAATTAAAACCTTCTATATAATACTTTCTCTGACATTATATTTAAACATATAAAAATCCCAAACACTCCTGAATGTAGAAATGAAGACAATAATATGAAATTGATTCAGATTTTAAAGGCAAATATGGATCTCATAACATATGCAGCTTAAGAGATCTGATTTTAGATATTAGAACTTTCTGAAATATTTTCTCTTATCAATAAAGGGGAAATTACACACAAGATTCACTAACAAGCTGGCCTCTGGCTTAAAATACGTGAAAGAAGGGAGGCGAAAACACTTCAAGACGTTAATTTTAAATAAAAATTATGTTGTATACAGTAGAAGGAAAAAGTAAAATGTTATTAAGCACCAAATAGTACATTAGGCTAACTTTACAACAAACAACATATTTTTAAATTATCACAGAATTAGTAACCTTTGAGCTAAAGTCTAGAAAGGTTAAGGTCTCTGATGAAAAAATCAAAAACATTCCCAATTATAACATGCTGCTTCTACTGTAGCATTCTACCCCTCATAAATTTAACTATAAGCATTTAGAAAATTTAAAGATAACACTGTTAGCAACTTATTTTGGTAATACAACCACTTGACGGTTTGAGGCTATTATTTTATCTAAATTCAGTTAATTCAAAATTATAAACAAGTCATATACAAACATAAACTTCTGTAAATATATAACAAAAACTCAAGATGCTTCAAATGGCATATGCTTCATAGTTAAAACCTTTCTTATTCATTCAGAGCTATTTCATGCCCATTAGAAGTCAGGCACGCTGGAAGCCCAAAATTATTAGCAAAGATAAGTTATTCCAGCACAGACAGTCCCTGACAATTATGGCTCAACTTACGATTTTTCAACTTTATGACAGTGCAAAAGGAATACCCGTTTAGTAGAAACCGAAGTTTGAATTCTGATCTTTTCCTGGGCTACCAACACGTGGTATGATACTATCTTGTGATACTGGGCAGTGGCAGCGAGTTGCAGCTCCCAGTCAGGCATGCGATCACGAGGGCAAACAACCAATACACTTATAACCATTGTGTACCCATACAACCTTTCTGTTGTTCACTTTCAGTCTAGTAGTCAATGAAGTACATGAGATATTCAATACATGGTTATAAAATAGGCTTTGTGTTAGACAATTCTGCCCAACTGTAGGCTAATGTAAGTGTTCTAACCATGTGTGAGGTAGGCTATCCTAAGCTATGATGTTCATTCAGTAGGTTAAGTACATTAAATGCATTTTTGACTTAATATTTTCAACTTATGATAGGTTTATCAGGACATAACCCCATCATGAGGAAGATCTCTATTTTCCTTCTTTCTGGTAACTAATGCGGAAGGGAGCCGAGAAGAACAAAATAAAATGAGGAAAGTGACGAATTTTTGAAAAGCTAGGCATCTAAGACAAATTTCTTTTAAGGTGTTAAAATTCTATTTTGAAAACTGTCCATAGTATGCTATTGTATTAAGTATGACATTCTCTATTGTACATGGTGACTTAGGTTCTTTTGAAGCACACTTCCCAAGGGTCCTATTTTTTTTCCCTTTTAATTCTTAAAATGGCTCTTGACTATAGCATCAACTTACTTTAATAAAAGACTGACAGTAGTCAGTATTATATATTTTAAAGTGTCACACCACTACCCTTACTTAAAAGTTGCTCTGCCACACAGAGTCAAACCAGTGCTACTTATTAATTCCATTCCTCTAACAGGAAGCTGAAAAGCAGGGTGATAGAGTAATGTAACTATAAAAAGGGTTTCTAGCTTGCTTAACATCTTATGGGCAGAGTAACACACTTCTAAGCTCAAAACGGATATAACCACCACACAAATTATTACACAGCAAATCAATATTTTAAAATATTAATCTACTTTTATGTCATGCAGTTATGCTTTGTTTCCCAAGTTTAAGCACAATTTCTGTCCAAGGCTACGGCAACGATGACTGTCTTTATCTGGTCCCAGGTTTGCCACTCACAAAGTAGCCTCACAGTGCTGTTTTTCCTTTTTAGTAAACTTCTGAAAATATTGCAGGGCAGAAACAAGAAAATCAGCATTTCTTTCAAATTAGGAGCTTAAGAGAAATGGCTCTTTGAGCATTCAGTTCTTTTTGAACACTCTAATAATTACTCCATTTAACAGTCTTCTGATAAAAAGGGGTTTCTGATTAAAAATGTCATTCTTCTTCTGAATAAAAGGTACATTTTCACAGATGTTAGGTATTGGCAATAACAAAGACACTGAGTTGTGAATGGCGTTTGCAGTTTTTAAAAGGCCTCAAAGAGCACTAACTGCCAATACCACACTGATCGTTGTGTTGTATTGGTAAAGTTATCTATCACTTTAAAGTTCTGAAAAAGGTCCCAAATATTTTCCGTTAATTAAGATACCAAATATTCAGAGGACTGGTATTATTTGTACGTTTAGCTGGCAGAAAGGAGAACACCCAGTATTCAAAGACAGCATTAATGACCATTTTACATCAGAAATACTGGAATGTTTCAAGAACTGTAATTTGACTGATGTGTACCTAGGTTAGGATAGGGAAGGGGAAGTAGGGAGATATGCCTCTAGACATACATTTTAGTATTCCATGTTCAAAATATAATTACACTGTTTCCATTTGGGCTGAGTGAGAGTGAGATATTTCTTGTAAGTTTATTATACTCAATTAATTTAAAAACTGACCTTTTAGAAAACTGGCATTTGAAAATTTTATACTATACATTACTTTTGTCCCAACTGCAGGCAAAAAAATTATTTTTCAAAGTAAAAGTTCACTATCATAATACAGGAAATTTAAGTACAGAATGTGAGCATTCTTTTTTTTAGGTATTTAGAAGAGCAGAACCAGCTTACATTTATACAGTACTACATATTCTCCAATGCATAAAGTTACTTGATCATAACTACATACCTGGCAATAACACCCACTCTGCCAACATCATTTTATAGATTAGCAAACCCAGGGAGATAATGTGACTTGATCCATGGTAAGTGGTAAAGGTGGAACTGAAGTCTACGACCTGAATATTTCTATACCTTCCAGGGGAACAACTATATTAAAAATCTTTTCTCTTTACCTCTTTCCTTCCTCCCCCTTACTTTCTTACTTTTTTGAATGTTTTTCATCTGTTCAAAGTATATTTAAAATGTGACTGCAAGTTATCATCTGTCATGTCAGACTATTATCTATGTCTATTTAGGAAGTGGTATCTTTAACAATATCTTCCAGAAAAACCTGCGACATCTACCATTAATGATGCACAAATTAGTACCTGCTTAAAACTAGAGCTGTAAAACAGGTATTCATTTGTAACTTTTTTTTGTATTTTTAGAAAAGGCACAAACTAGAAAATGCAAATAGTAAAGAAAATTTTTCATTAGAAGTGAAAATGTATTTATGATGCACTCATACATTATTGGTAGAAAAATACAAGTTGGTTTAACCCTTCTAGTGATCATTTTGCTAATATGAAATTATCCTACTGATAAGCCTAAGAAAGCATACCAAGATACATGTTTAACAGTCGTTACCATAAAGTGGTTCATAGCAACAAGTTGGGAAAAAATTTTCAAGTCTATCATTTAACTAGTTAGAAATGAAATACTGTTCTTCCAAGCAACAAAACACTATTAATCCATTAAAAAGAGACAAGTCTGTTTGTGGTGAATGAGGAAAAAAAATATAAAAAACATTTATTTATTTATTCATACATATATTAGGAGTTTAAAAAAAAAAGTAGAGAAGGGGGTAACTTGGGCTGGAATATAAATGACATTTTTTTTTTTCTCCAAAAGTACACACAAAACCCTGTAACAATAGTTATCTCTAGGGAATGGGTTGGGGAGAGAAGTTTTTTTCATTTTATACCCTTCTATACTATTGGAATTTTCTAACCACTTGTTAGTATTACTGGTTTTTTTTTTTAAGAAAGTCAGTGGAGATCATCTTATGGAATTATGAGCAATTTTCATTTCCTTCCTCTACTTTTAGATTTTTAAGAAAACCTATTACTAGCCACTTTTTTTTTTTTTTTAACAAATGTATCATTTAGAAAAATAACCTAGTTTTCTTTTAGGTGCATACATAATTATCTGAGACAGAAAACATAACTAGACAGTCACACAGAGTATGAGTAGGCTAAATCAAATTAAAAAATGAACAGCTGACTTTTATATCTTCACCACATATATGATTTAGTTGATCAAGTTGCTAATACTTGTAACAAATATTAAATGCCTCAGATATCTTCAAATGTGTCTCTAGAACACAGTAATCTAGAATATAACCATTAAAAAAAAAAAAAGGTAAAAATGAAGTAATCAGATTCATATATTCCAAGAAATCAAAAGCATATTTTCAAATAAACATAACTGTCTGAACTAATTTCTCCCCTCAAACTAATTCCACCACCATTTCTTTGTTATCATCACCTACTTAACAATATAGATGCTGCTAACTAAATCAGAGGTTCTCAAGTGATGGGGATAGAAGCCAGGAAGGAGTTAGATGCCCCTCCTCCAGGTGGAGAAAGCAGGGGAATTGTGCTCACCATTTCTCTTCCTCCATACAAAACTAAGTCACTTAACTTTCCCCTGAAGAATTTGGGGGCATAAAAAAGATTAAGAAAGTCGTGTTGGTAAAACTAGCAAATTGACTACAGTAGTATTAACTCAGAGGATGAATTGCTATTATTAAGCACTAGGAATTCAGAAGCCTAGGTTCCACTCTTAATTGTGCCACAGCCTAACTGCACAACTTAGGACAAATTGCATCAACTCTGCTCAGTTTCATTTTCTCTAAGTAAGATTTAAATATCTTCTAGTTCAATTTCCTTTGAGATCTAAGTTCTTTACTTTTATTATAAACTGCTCAAAAGACCTAACACTACCAAGGAATACTTAGCTAAAGGGATGGGATATGTTTAACAGCCTCTTCTGAAAATTTTTTTTTAAATCTAGGACCTTTAGAAAAAAAATCTCAATTTGCAAAAAGCTTTTTTGGGGGTGCTACTTTATGAATTTCCTATCTACACAAACATAATTTAACAGTCATTCTTATAAGCCATAGAATAAGTCAAACAGAATGAGTCCCAGGTGATGACTGGTACTTGAACAGTTTTATCACTGCAATGAATTTTGAAATCATTTGCAAATCTTTTGAAACATACAGGGACTCAAGCTAACTTCAAGCAAGAAATTTCTACACAGGTGATTACTTTTCTATTTTTACTATTTTTCTATTTTAATCAGTTTCTTATGGCAGTGTTTGTTTTCTTTTTTTTTTTTTTTTAATGTTTATTTTTAAGAGAGAGTGCAAGCAGTGGAGGGGCAAAGAGAGAGGGGGACAGAGGATCCAAAGTGGGTTTTGAAGAGCCCAATGTGGGGCTCAAACTCACGAACCAAAGCAGAAGATCATGACCTGAGCCAAAGTTGGACACTCAACTGACGGAGCCACCCAGGCATGCCAGTGTTTTATTTCTGATTTGAAAAACTGATTACTCTCCTGTAGAAAAATTCTCTAAAAGTAATCAACTTTTATATATCCTCCAACCAACCTTTTCTACCTTATCATGCACTTTATCACTCCTTCTGAATTAAACTTTATTAGATTCTCATACATTTATCCAGAGTCTTACTCTGGATAAATCCTAAATACACTCAAGTATAAACACTAAAAAGTTCATTACCACTATAGAGAATTATTTAAGGCCTAACACTACTGCAGTGAAACAAGTTTTGTTTAGAATAGAAATTAACACCATCAAGAAGAATGGTCAAGATGATCCTATTTCCTTAAAAAATGAAATCCAAATACACTAAAACCCACTAAGCAAGGAGTGTGTTTTCAAGAGAAATAAATGAAGATGTGACAGTGAATAAACAGATTACGTATTGGTTTTGAAAAGGTTTAAATACTTAAAACTAATATAGAAAAGTAGGTTCATTAAAATCTTCTTCTCTTTATATGATAGCAATATGACCTAGGTGAAAAGATAGGTCTTACACTATGTTGTCGCTTTTTCCCCCCTGGAAAAGAAAAGTCCCGTATGTGTTTACAAACCCTGAAATAACAGACAAATTGTTCATTCCCAAAGGTCCCTGTACCACATTCCTTATAAAACCCAAAGGATCAACTATTTCTTCCTCTTATTCTTTCTTTCTCGTTGCCTTTGTAAAACTGCAACTACCCTGTAATTTCCTTCCTTTAAGTGTAACTAGGAGAACCTCCTTTTAGAAGGTTGATAAGTAATTTTAAGGGATAAAAAGCAATGAAAAATATTACTAAAAACCTATTAGGAAAAAGAGTATGTGCCATTTCTTCTAAGCACATTAAATATGTTTTTAATGTCAGCACGATTTGAGGAACCATTAAACACATACTTCCTACTTATAGACTGCCTAGGTGATCAGATCAAATATGAAAAAATTAGTATATTCTATTCACATCTAAATCAATTTCTATTCAAGAATTAAACACTTTTCTGGAAAAACAAGGTAAGGTCATTCTCCTATGTAGGAAATAACAACAACAACAACGAACTTAGAAGCATAATACTGACATTTTTCTCTGGAGACATGCTTCTTCAATAACCTGTTTTCCCCTCAGATTTATCAAATAAATGTATATTGTTGCTTTGCATTTTCTGTTATTTTACCAGTCAGCTTCAATGCTCAGGTCTACTTAACCAAAAGTGCAATAGCACATTTGATTTATTCTACCAGATGCTTTTTACTGGCATCACAAAGAATGAATCTCCTGAGTGCCCATATAAAAATAAAAGCAAGCACTTCTCCATCTATGTTTTAAAAATAACTAATCTCTAAAATCATCCTAATTACTAAAATATTGAAATCAGAACAATACAAACTAATTTTACTTTTCACCTCTTCACCTGTTTAGGTATTTTGTAGGACACAGATGAATGAAGGTTTCCCCATTCTTCTAAATTCACTAAAAACAAAACTATCCAACACTAAAAGATGAATTTTTTTTTTAAAGATTTCAGGTCACTAAATAAATTCACTGAACACAAAGTTCAGGTTTACTCTTCTTGAAATTGAACCATCCATGCGTTCCTTACTGAACATGAGAATTCCATTCTCTAAGTTATGCAATTTTTAAGAAAACTAAAACTTGAAAATATTAGGAAATGATTAGTGACTCAAAATACTGCTTTTCCTCTCTTATGATACAACCATCTTTAATTTCTAAAACAAGAATATTAATATACTCCTATTTACATACTGAGTTTTCAGTGTGCTGGGCAATTAAAATTTCTGGGTGAAGCTTTCTAAACTTAAATTTCACTGTATTTTCAAAAACAAAGTTATTTTCCTTCAATAATGGCTTGCCTTAAAATAGGACTACAAAACTTAAAGCTTAAGTCATTGTGAGCAGCACCGTGAGGGAAGAAACCACATAACCTATTACAGTACACTGCTGCTTATCTAAGAGGCATTCACTGAAAGGGGGAATCCACTGAAGGCTATTTAACAAAATGTAGGTAAATCCAGCTACATATAACTCCTTCCCCAACTTACACATGAAAAAAGGAACACTTAAAAATCTTACCAGGACTAAAATTCCTTCAGCCCAGTGGAATGAACCCAGTCACATTTAAATGAAATACAAAGTACTAGGTTTTCTCCAACTCATGTGCCTTGAAATACAATTCTTTAACCACAAAGAACAAAAGAAATGGAAATAAATCTAAGATCTAAATTTAGTTTTAGATCAAAAGTATCAAATGTTTTTAAAAGATTACTAGCAGTGAAGACTCCTGCTACAGTGAATCTCCTCTTCCTTTAACAGCAAATACTCCACTACAAAAGTACAAAGCCAGTTTCCATAAGGAAAGCAGAAGGGGCAACCTAAGAGCAATTCCACAAAACAGCTAACTTTCAGGTCCCTCCACTCAACAGGTATATGAAAAAGCGTCCAAATTAATATTTTTCCATAATCTATATTTCAGTATCCCAAATTCAAAGTACTCACTTAACTCACCACTGACTTCATACAGCAATTAATGAAGACAAATATTGGGGACTGGATGGTAAGAAAATTTTTTTACCTATTCGTGAATTTGGGGATGTCTGAGCCCATGAAAACAGTAATTCACACAGAAGAAATGCCTTATCAATCATTTAGTGAGGCTCTCGCTCAAAGTAGACTTAAAACTCCAAATACTATCACTTCCTGAACTCTAGGGGGTAAGGAATAACGAATTTTTCCGAGGGTAAGGGGGGGAAAAAAAGTATTAAAAAAATCAAATGTTTAAAGGTTTAAATCAGAAACAAAAATTCAAATCTCCAGAGGCGTTAACACTAAGTTTCAATGAATCATAACAGTGGTTATTTGCCACGATTTGAGGCCCCAAAATATAAAACAATTACCACCGAGTAAAGGGGCCTTTGGTTAACTCGTTTACTGGAAAAAAAAGGGGGGGGGGAGAAACAACAAAAAAAACCTCCCATAAAAGGGGAAAAAAAAGACAATAATAGATAGCCTGGAGGGAAGGGGGGGGGGGGATGCCTGGAAAGTGAAGAGGGGGAAAGGTAGAAAGCAACTCTTCCGAAACATAAAGAGAAAAAAAGGTTCTACCTTCGGGAGGAATGGAACTGTTCCGTAGATTCAGGGGGATTCCCCCAACCTAAAGGGCCGGATCGCGAAAGGCTACGTTTATTTCTCCACGCTCATCTTAGCTCCATGAGAAAAATGAGAGTTGAAGGCCATTCTGCCTTACGTTTTCCCCATCAACACGGACTGGATGTCAGTAGCAAACGGGTGGGGGTGACACGGAAGGGCGCAACAGCATCTCGGTGAAGGAGGGAAGAAACTTCGCAAGAAGAGGAAGCAGCAGCTCCTCTCTCTTGGCCCCTAGCACCGGCCGGCGAAGTTGCGCCACCGGCGCCCCTGCCTGGAGGGCGCCCACTCGCCCTCGCCCCTCTCCGCACGCACTACCACGCAGCACTCGACCCTTCAAACTGCCCCCGAAGTCCAACTACGCCTCCGCTTCCTCCTACCCCCGGACCCATCCCAACTAAGTTCCAAGGAAAGCTCCCGCCCAGAGCGCGGCCTGTTCCGGACAACAGGTGGGCAGTGGCGCCAGCAGGGCTGGGCCTCTCCTAGCCAGGCCCACTCCACTCCTCCCCGGCCAGGGCCCGGGGCGCCCGGCTCCGGGACGGGGAGGGGGAGCTCGCTCCCTTACCTCCGCCATATTTGCCGTACTGACGGGTCACATCTCCGCGGCGGCCGCAGCTGGGTCACGGCCAGAACCCGGATGTGAGAGTCGGCAACGGGACTCCAGCCGCCGCCGCCGTCTCTACCGCTCCCGCCGCCGCTGCCTCGGCGGGAACGCGCAGGAGCCGCCCGAGCGCGCCCACCACACCCCACTCCGCCCCCTCGCGGCGCCCCGGCCGAGCTGGACTGGAGGGAAAAGGCCTGAGCGCGCGCAGGAGCAGAGGCGGGCGCGCGCGCGCGCGGCCCCGCGGAAGCCTTCCCCGGGAGGAGCGCGGAGGGGGCGGAGTCAAGGTGGGTGTGGGGGGTAGGTGGGCTTCTCCGCGCGGGGCGCCTCCCCTGCCCTTAGCGGATCCGCGACTCCAGCTGAAGGAGAGGGCTCTAAGGGACCAGAGAGGTCAAGGGAAAGTGCCCAGAAAACCGTGTCCAGCATTTACATCGCAGGGGAAAAGATACGTTACATTCTACATGTAGGCCTTTTTCGAAGAGCATTTGCTGAAAACGGATGTTGCTGTGATGCAACAACGGCAAAGGCACAAAGTAGTGCGCTTTGAAAGCGGTTGTCTCTTGATAAGTATTTCTCTCTCCGTTGATTCCTGACGGGAAATGTAAAATCCCACATCCCCAAACCTTAGAGGTCAGAGATTAAGGGACTGTGGATAGGTAGTCTGCCATCCTCACATCTCATCTGCTTTTCCTCACACGCTTCCTGAGATGCCAGGAGCAACCTAATTGTGCAATGTTTGAATTTTGCACAACTGGAGAAAATTTCAAAATGCGAAATACTGAAAAGCTGCTCTTTGATAGATATAAATAATCTCCGACTTGACTGCAGAGAGGGAAAACCTGCTTATTTGCAATGCCTGAAATGCCTACAGTTTGAAAGTTTATTTTAAAACACTGGCCTAGAACTGCCAATTGGCCTTGAAACCAATTCTAATGACTGCAGGGTCAATGACTGCAAAATAACAAACATGTTTCACTTCCATTACTAACGCAGATACTGGCTAATACAAAGGTGATATTAAAACATGCACTAACACATTTTACTAAACCAGGAGTTGAAGTCTTAATTTCAAAAAGCCCGTTTTCCCTCAAATGTTCAAGGGTTTTTAATGCAATTTCAAAAAATGATTGCCCATATCAACCAGTTCAGTATAAAAAGTCATTCCTTCCAAATGTGATGCCAGCACTATAATATACTGCATAAATGTGCACATACACAGTTTTTCTTTTATACTTCACTTACAGTGCAACATGGGCTGTTTGCTTAAATTTGTATTCCCTTAACAGTCTAGACTCTATTAACCAGTTTCCTTTTTCCAAAGACTCAACATTAACTTGAAATTCTTATGTCCAATAATAATTTGTGCATGAATAACTTGTGCATTTATAGGTATATGAAGCTGCTAAGCGAAAGGACATTACCTGGTAATTTGACAGGAAAAGAGTCCACAGACAGTCTGTAAACCAATTAAACATAAACATCTGATGCACATTTTCTACTGAAAGAAAAGCAAGGGAAAGAAGAGAAAGGAAAACTTTAAGGTTCCCAAATCTACAAACAATTTTTACTGTACAGTATTTTCATTTTATTTTTTTTTAGAATACTTATACAAAAGTGTTTTTCAGGATTCCTTGGGGGAATAAATATTTTAGCACAGGTATATAGAAGTACACTACTGAATTACCTTAGTCCTTTTGACTCAAAATAAAAGTCATTTTTTGAAAAGTCAGTTTGTGTTTAAATAGTTTTCACTTTGAGACACTTGATGGAAACAGCTGAAGGCAAAGAACAACTGATGTGCACAGACCTGAGGTGGGTAAAGACAGAAATCAGGGGCCCAGAGGTAGAAACTCAGGCTTTATAATACCATGGGGATAAAGGAGTGTTTTCCATTTAAATACCAAAGTTAATATATGAAATTTAGCTGGTTCACAAGAAGAAAAATTTTTAAAAAGTGTTGTCAAAATGCAAAGTACAGGAATAACTTGCTTAAGTCCATTTAGTCTTTGATTCTTCAGTTCAACCTCAAAAAAAAATCCCAATTGTGATTAAAAAGCTGGGGATCATGGTCCCTTAAGCTACTGAAATTGTCAGGAAAATCTGAAATGGTCAGGAAAATCCCATCTAGGAGATATCTGAATGGATATCCCCTTCTTATTGATAAATGACTTTTAAGTTTATTAATAATGTGTATCATTTTTACTAATTATAAGTGGCATTATCGTTTAGGGGAAAAATTCCCTCTACATTTTTCTCCTTCCCTTTTTAAAAAAATGTGAATTCAGTGATTTTATTTTATTTTTTTTTAGGTTCGGTTATTCTAAAGATAAAAAGAAATGCCTGCAACATTATAAGTCATTTGTAACACATTACTCCTGAATTCAGCATGGTTTTACTCCCATTTTATTCTTGTGATACACTTATCTTTCAAAATTTTAGGAACCACCTTGAGGAAAGCAAAGTCTTTCTCAAAAACTCTTGCTTACCTCCTCAGTAACAAATATGTAAAAATTAACTTTTCATTAGCCACAGAATCTTAGTGTCTTTAGTCAATTTCTACCCTGTCCAGGTAGGAATCTCTCATTATGTCTCCCCACTACCAGGCTTTTCTGCCTATGTTAAAACACCTCCAATGACTGATGAAGACACTGCTCTTTTCAGACAAAGCTCTATGTTTGGAACATTGTTTTATTAAACCAGAATCTATCTCCTAGTTACTTCCATTCATTTCCCTGAGTTTTTCAGCACTTCGGATTAATTCAATAGATGTCTTCTTTGTATTTAAGTGCAAGCAATCAATATTTATACTTGGAATAACAAAATATAAGTCTTCAATGCCTATTGATATTAGAAGAGCTAAAAACAAGACATGACAGAGTTAAAAGTATGAGAATATTCACTAATACCGATGAGCTGTTTAAAATCATTACAGTTTATATTACGTGTTAATGTGATGTCCAAAATGATAGCTCTGTTACATCATGTAGTAAAATGTTTAAAGTTAAGCTAAAAAGTGTGGTTAATTCCAATTTTAGGTGAGGTTTGTGGCTAATGTCCCAAAACAAAAAAAAATCTCTATACAAAGCCTGAATAAATGCCTCTTTAGCTCCCATTCCCCACCTACAAGCTTCATTATTTTCAGGCAAACTAACATTAACTTTCACCACGTTGAAACTTCTCAAAACTGTTATTATATTGGGAAATTATTTTTAAACAATTTACTGAATACTCCATTAAAAAGTTATTAAACATTTTTTATAGAAGTTATAATACACACACACACACACACGCACACACGGGAACTCTTCAGTTAGTATTCTCCTTTAACAAAAGCATTTTAAGGTCACAATTTTACTTCAACCAGTACCTTAAACTGACCAATAAATAAACGTCTCTGGCAATTTACATATACCTATGAAATATAACCTGTTATTCAGTACCAATACCTGATGCAAATGTAAGTACTATATATCCATACTACATAAACAAAATGTTATGCAACTCAGGTACCTTTCAAAACGCTCCAAGAAAATATCTGTAAGTTTACTCTAGAGCTGTTTGAATGAAACAGATGAATGCAGCGCATTCAAAACGCTAACAACAAATTCTCTACCTAACAATTTTCAGAGTCCATGAGTCCCTTTTGAGATTATTTGGTAAACTATTTACTAAAATTTTTATTTAAAAGTAACAACCTACACATTATGTGCAGGTAAAAATTTATGGATAGCTACCAGTTTGGTTGAAAATACCTAAATATCAAAAAACTTAAAATGACATTTTAGATAAATTGAGAGTTTACCTTTACTTTAGTAGGCAGAATGCGGGTTACAAAGCAGTAATGCATTACATTCGGAAGCCCCACAGCTAGGCAAGAATCAGCATCATCTTTTTGTTAGTTTGGTTTTTATTATTAACCCCACCTCAAAACACTTACATAGCCTTTTGGTTCTTCAAAGGACAGTCTTGTTTTTTTCACAATTTTTACATAGAGTTTTACCGGGCGACCCCTTTTATCAGATTATCACAAACTGATTTTTTTCTTAATAGTCCTAATATTGTCGACATGTTATTTTTATCTCACCCAAACTCTGGAAATTATTGGCCCATCATCAGTTCTCAAACACTGGAATATACAGGAAGAGTAATGTAATATTTATATTACTTGAGGGAGTTTGGATTTTCCCTCCCTTAATATCCAAGTGTGCCCCTGCCTACCAGCATCACATCCGTCTTGTCTGCATTGAACCTCAACCAGTTGGTTCTTAACCACGTCCGAAACTCAGCCAGGCACTGGGAGAATCGAGCCACCACACCATCTGGATCAAAGGAAAGAGAGCCTCAGTAGTAATGAGACCACAGAGATGATACCGCAAGCTCACCATGTCTCTAATTCTCAACCTCTCATTTTTAAAAAGATGGCCAAGAATTAGGACAAGGATCCCATGACAATTTTAGGAAAACATTAATGGGCCTTGGGTCATGCCATTTGTAAAGAAATAAAAGCGACCCAATAAATAGGTCGCCTCATTCCGTCCATGATTGAAGAAAGAAGGTTCGTTCAGTCAACTCCACGTCATCTGGGCTAAGCGGCCCCAGTAGACGGGTGAGTCTGTAACTGCACAAGCTTTTCTGCAAAATTAAGAATTTTAGCGTTGGAGGAAGCTTTAAGGATAACTGGGGCCCAGAGAGGGGTAGTGACTCGCCCAAGGTCACACAGCAAACGAGGACCAGAAATGGGCTCCCAGCCAGGGATCTTTCCAAGAAAAGCTGTAAAAACAAGGCCATTTCAAGGAGGGGGAGGCATCTGTCCCCAGGGATCTTCCCATCGGGCAGGAGAACCTCGTTCTTTCATATTAATGCCCTCTTCAGTCTTCCTGCCCTCCCTCATTCCCTTCAAAAAGGGCGGCTTGCCCAGGACCCTGCTCACCACGGGGACTGCAGTGCGAGCAGAAGCCTCCCAAGGGAGGGCTGGGACCGAACCCGGATCTACAGGGGAAAAGAGGCGGAGCCACAGGGGGATGGTCAGCTTAGCCCCACCCCGACCGAATTCGGGAGCCGACAGGAGAAAGGGGCGGAAGCGAACTGCGCGAGACGAACTCACACCGCAGCGGATTCCCAGCGCACCGCGGCCGCCGGGGAAGATCCGCGCCGCCGCCACCGCCAAAGCAAAAGACCGGGCTAGGACGGGGTGCGCTGTGGAGGAGAGCTGCGCATGCGCCCAGAGGGGCGACGCACTCGGGGAGGGGAAGCGGGCCGGGCGCGTTCTCTCTCAGCCCCTCCCCGGAAGTTAAGGGTCTTCCGGGCGGTACTCTACGGTGGGGGAGGGGAAGGAGAGAAAGGGGACCGAGGACACTTTAGGAGCCCCTCATCCCAATCAGGACTAGGAGAGGAGAGATGGTTTATGGAGGCTGCACTTACAGCCGCTGCCGCTGCTGCCGCCGCCACCTTCACTGCTGCCGCCACCGCCTGAAGAAGCCCCATCCATCCGCCTGCAGCCGGGGAGACTCAGAACCTGGGAGGGGCCTGGGGCCCGGGCCGCCCGCCTCCTTTTTCTAGTCGTCGTCCGGGGCTTCCTCTTGCTCCACCAACCCTCTGCCCTCCCCTCCGCCTCCGCCCTCCTCCTCGGTCTCCAGCCGCCAGCCAACCGCGCGGCCGCTTGTTGAGCCAGGGTTCCTCCGTCTCCATGACGCCCGGCAAACATTCCCGAGCCTCAGCCAGAGCCGCTAACGCCGAGGGTTGGGGTACAGGGACTCCAGAAGCAGCCAGGGAAGGGGTGGCCCACCACTCCACAGCCTGTCGCAACCATGCCTATCTCTCCAGCAAACAGCCGCAAGCAACAGAACCTCTGGTTGTAAGTTCCGGCGCTAATCTTCCTGGGTCTCGGAGGAAGCGCCTTTAGATCCAGTCTCTTAGTGCGTCTGGGTTCAGTCATCCCTCGAAGCTCTCATACCGCAGTATCGCCTTCCGTGGCCTAGTACAGCCTTTTTGAACCCCCTACTGCTGTGCTTGCTCTACGGGAAAGACCTACTTTGTTTAGAACCGCTCCTCCTCCTAGCATTCCTGGGGTGGTTTTTCCGGTCTGCCGGGTCAAGCTTGTTGCCCCCATTCAATCCTCAGCTTCAGTGAGCCAGAGGACTGAACTTTACTAATGCTCTGTCGTCGAAGTTTTTTCCTGCCTCCTCATGCTATCGTGCTTTTAAAACCCATTCCTGCTAATGTTCTGCCATTTCTGCAACACTTGAACGAGAGGTTGGAGAAGAGCACACAACTCTGTGGACTTGTTTCGCTTACAACTTCAAATGGTTCTTTAGTGCTGCCCGGCAGTTGCACTAAAGTTTTCTGATTCATCCATTCTCCCACACTTCCGGACCACTTTTGTTCTCTTCTCAGACCTTCAGCATCTCTCCTCCAATCTCCACTAGCTCAGCTAATCTTTCTTTAATAGAACTTGTTGAAAGTTCTTGGGGGAGATCCTTACATTCTCTCCAGAATATGGTTCTCAGGGTCTTTTTTCCATTCCACCACAACACCAAAATAGTTTGCGTGAAGGTCCCCAATAGGCGTGCATCCAAATGCAATGGCCATTCCTCAGTTTCTTCTTAACCTCCTACTTCTCAAGTTTTGAATCACTTCGTTTGGTTTCTTGGACACCAGCCCTCCCTAGTTCTCTCTTTGGTTTATGGCTACTTGTTTTCAAATTGCTTTGCTGGTGGTAACTTTTCTTCTTTTCCATATCTAAATACTGGAGTGTTGCTGGGGTCAGTTTTTAAACACCTTTTTTTTTCACTATTGCGTTATGCTTTAAAAATCGCCTATATACTAATGACTCACAAGTTTATATTTCTAGCCAGCACCTCTTCCAAAATCCAGACTTTAAAAAAATCAATGTCTGCACTTAGAAGTTAATAGGCATCTCCAAATTTATATGCAAAACTAATCTCCCCCAACCCCTTATATACTTTGCAGTCTTTGACATTTCAGTAAATGAGAGTTTCCACTCTTCCAATTACACAATAAACAACCTTGGAGTTTCCCTTGACTTCATTAATGCCCCACTCCATCAGCAGATTCTATCATTTCTACCTGCAAAATAAATCGAGACTACCTCCCTAATGTAAGTCCCTGTCACATCACAGTAACCACCTAAATGGTCTTCTAATACCCCAAACTTAGTAATCACTGTGGCTCTTCTCAAAACCCTCCAGTTTTTCCATGTGAGTAAAAAGCTCATGTCATTACAGACCCACAGGATCTCACCTTGGACCCTTTCCTTTGGCTCATTGTTTCACAACAATGTAAGGCACATTATTTTCCCATTTTAAGGCTTATGCATTTGCTGTTCTTTGGTATATTGCACCCCCAGTTAGTCTCATGACTCACATTTCCTTCACGTGTCACCTTAACAAAAAATCCTTCTCAGGGTGCCTGGATGGCTCAGTCAGTTAAGCGTCTGACTTTTGATTTCAGCTCAGGTCATGATCTCATGGTTCATGGGTTCCAGGCACAAGAGGTTTCTCTCTCACGCTCTCTCCCCTTCTCCCTCTCTCCTGCCCCTCCCCCACTTATGTGCACGTTCTCTCTCTCAAAACTAAAACATTTTTTTTAATCCACCCGTCATAAAATAATAAAACTTATCCCTCCTTGGTATATGATACACTTTTTCATTATTCTGTCTTCACCCAAATTGTCGAACTCCATGGGGCAGGCATTTTTGTTTTGTTCACTGCTATTGCCTTCAATGAAGAAGGCACTCAATAAGTATTTGCTGACTGAACCTAATATTGGTTACTGCTCATCCTGTCTGATTTTTGTTTTACTTGTAGGTATGGAAATTTGAAAGTAAAATTGTGTTGAATTCATGTGAATTTTTTTTAAAAAGTCTTGTAACTCTCATAGTAGCTTAGAGGATTAGAAAATTCTCTTGGGAATTTCTTACATAATGACAAATTCGTAGGAGATTACCTATTAAGGAAAGAATCAGGTGGGAGATGGGAAGTAGTATAATCTTCATTTTTTGAGATAGCCAGGTTACCCAATTAAAGCAAAATTTCATAGACTTTAAAGTTTACAACCATTGGTTTGACCAGTAACCAATGTTATTTCTCATCTTTCTCCTTTTAGGACTTAATCCTGAACTTGAAAAGAATCTCATAAAACATGTATTTACCAATTTTCCATTTTCTCACTCCAGTTTTTCCTATATTAGATCTTTTCTATTAGCTTAGCAATATGGGCAATCTCCTTTCATGGTAAAAACAACCACTCTTTCTTCAATGCTTTTATCCCACTTCTCTGCCTAGTTCCTCCATTCTCCTTTCTTACAAGTTCATTCATTTCCTTTTGATTCTTTCTTAGAGTTTTCATGTTATCCACTTTTTCTATTAGAGTCCTCATCATATTTTTTTTAAGTTTATTTATTTATTTTGACAGAGAGAGAATCCCAAGCAGGAAGAGAATTCCAAGCAGGCTCCACACTGTCAGCATAGAGCTCGTTGTGGGGCTCAATCCCACAAACTGAGATCATTACCTGAGCCAAAATCAAGAGTTGGACCCTTAACTGACTGAGCTACCCAGGTGCCCCTAGAGTCCTTAGCATATAAATCATAATTATTTTAAATTCCTATTCTTGACAGTTCTGAAATCTCTGCCATATCTTAGTCTGGCTGTAATGCTTGCTCTGTTTTTTCAGACTGTTCTTTGTCCCTTTGATATGCTTTGTAATTTTTTGCTGAAAGCGAACATGTTGCATCAGGTAATATGAACTGAGGAAAATAAGCCTTTAATGTGAGATTTTGTGTTTATCTAACTGGAAATTGGGCTGTATGGTGGGTTTTTGAGGCTTCAATTTCCTCTGGTGTCCTTGTGTTTGTCTCCTCTGTTTTTTAGGTTTCCCTAGAGACTCCTTCATAGAGTCTGAGCCTTGCATTTCTTCCCATTCCAGTCCCCTGTTACTGTACAGGCGACCTCTTGGTGTGGTGATAAGATGTTGGGGGGAGAGGAAGTGTTCTATAATCCTATGATTAGTCTTAGTCTTTTAGTGGGCGTTTGTCCCTTCAGTGTGACCTTCATAAGTGTTTCTCAGATTTTTTTTCCTTAGGTGGAACAAGAAGTCTAGAGGGTCTTGGAGTTGTGTATTTCTTCCCCCCCACATTGGTTAGGCTCTGATAAAATAGTTTTCCTTGAGGGCAGGCCTTTGTTAAGGAAAACTGAACGTTCTGAGTATATTTTAGAATAGTTATGCCCTATCTCCCTGCTGAAATTATTAGGGAGTTTTTCTCTGATCATCCCAAGAGCCCGATGAGTCTCATGGTGGGCCTCCGTGTGAGGCTGGGCCCTCAGGAATTTTTACCTTTCAAATTAGTCTACACTCAGTCTCCAGCAATTAGTCAGTTATCCTTTAAGTTTTCCTACCATTTGCTGGCCCTAGTTGCAAAGTTTCTACTCTCAGTAAATTGTGATTCTCTGTTTTCTCCTGCCTGTCCAACTTTCAGGCCAGTGGTTTGCCTATAAACTAAATGATGGATCTGAAAAACCTGTTGATTTTCAGTTTGCTAAGCTTTTTTCTTGTTATAAAAACAAGATTGATGACTTTTGTGGTCTTTACATGTTGGACCAGAACATCTATGTTCACTTTTCAACCCTTGCAATCTGTCGTCTCCATTTCTGTACAGAAACTATTCAAAGGTCAATAATGAGTTACCTAAAGGTTTCAAAAGTCACCAAATTCAATGGGCTTTCTTAACTTCTACCTCTCTGCAGCATCTGACAGTGTTGATCTTCCTCAATAAATTTAAGTTATCCCTGAACTTTACTGGTTCAAATACCTCTTTTCTGATTTCTTTTACTATCTCCAGTTTCTCCCCTTGGTTCTATTACCTTCTTTTTATGCCTTTAGGTTTTTATTTTGGGACTCAGTTCATTTCTTATCATCTCCGTACAGAGATTCTCAAATCTGAATCTCCAGCTTTCACTTCTATTCCTTAAAATTCACTTTACTCTTGCATTTTTAACTGCTACCAGACAGCTCCATCAGATATCACTGATATCTAATATGAACATGTCTACAATTTAACTTCTTATTGTGTTTTAGAAGTGAAGAGTAATTTAGGGGCACCTGCGTGATTCAGTCAGTTAAGTATCTGACTTCAGCTTCGGTCATGATCTTGCAGTCTGTGATTTTGAGCCCTGCATCGGGCTCTGTGCTGACAGCTCAGAGCCTGGAGCCTGCTTCAGATTCTGTGTCTCCCTCTCTCTCTGCCCCTCCCCCGCTCACACTCTGTCTCTCTGTGTCTCAAAAATAATAAATAAATATTAAAAAAAAAGAAGTGAAGACTAATTTAATCATCACCTTAACTCAATGAGATAGGTACTATTATTAACCTTAATTTACAAATAAACAGATTAATAGCCTCTGAATTATTGGATGAGTTTGAGCATTTAAATTGACCTTTGAGGGGCGCCTGGGTGGCTCAGTTGGTTAAGCGTCCGACTTCGGCTCAGGTCATGATCTCACGGTCCATGAGTTCGAGCCCCACGTCGGGCTCTGTGCTGACCGCTCAGAGCCTGGAGCCTGTTTCAGATTCTGTGTCTCCCTCTCTCTGACCCTCCTCCGTTCATGTTCTGTCTCTCTCTGTCTCAAAAATAAATAAACGTTAAAAAAAAAAATTTAAATTGACCTTTGAGTTTTAGTTTTCTTATTTGTAAAACATGACTATTAAATATCTTACAAGTTATTATAAGAATTGAACTAAAGAATATAGATGGAAGTTCTTTGAAATTTAAAATTTAAGTAGTATTGTTATTATCTGTTACCAATTCTGATCAGTTCTGTATCTGCTGTCTTTTAAGGATGCCTGAGTTATGTTTTAATCAGGTATGTAAGACACTTTGACAGGGAAATAACTATTATGAGGGGAGGAATTTTTTTAAATACTCATGGATCCCTAGAAACAGGATACATGGCATGCCATGCCACACAGGGGACCACATGGGAAAGCACAAGAGCCAGTCTGGAGGTAGAACAAGCAAGAAGAAATATGGGCACGAACCTTTATTGTGGTTTCTGTGGGAAGAACAGACAAAGCAGAATAAGCAGGTTTACAATGAGCTCATTTAAATAATTTCAGAAGGTTCTGGTTATAGGGGCTATCTCTAATTGTCTGATTCCTGTCCCAAGGGTGATTAGGTCAGGTGGATAGTGGCCCAGAGAATGAGATCTCCGTGACAGCCTGATAAAGGTTGTTAAGGGTTTAGGCTCTGGATTGGTTGGTTTCTATAAGGGTGCTTATAAATGAGCCCTTACTGTGTATAGGCATCCATTAGCCTTGGGAGGGGCATTCCCTCCAGGATGAACAAGTTCTTAGATGTCAAAGCATGAAAATGCAAAGATAAAAAGACATGCTTAAAACATGGTATATGTTGTATTTGTTTTATTTCTACATCTGCCACCTGTGTTAAACCTTGATTACTTCTCACTTGGACTATTCCCATAGCATCTTAACTAATGATCTTACTTATAGTATGTGCTGCATACAGCTAAATTTTTCTGAAGCATAGTTTAAGTCACTTTACTCTTATGCTTAAAAACCTTCGAAGACACTCTCTTGCTTGTGTAAAAAATCCCAGACTTAGCCTGGCTGTTTTACTTTTATAAAGGTTAACTTTGTTTTCCTTCATGTATTTAATTGAATCATTTAAGATTCCCTGTATATACCACATGCTTTTCTACCTTCATTGTTCACAAAGATTTTTCCTCAGGGTGCATTTTTCATCTTACTCCAATGCCTTTGTCCCCCTTCACCTCCACCCACACCAAACACAAACACACATTTATATGCACACCCCAAGTATGTCTTTGGAATCCCACTTAACAATTCAAGACCTAACTCAGATGTCACTCATAATTTCTCTGTTCAAACCTCTCAGCCAAAGTCATCTTAATACAACTCTCATTTCATCTTCTGTGTACTTCTTTTGAGGCAAATACAATTTTGTACTTGCATTATAATCATATACACGTTTTATTTCTTTTATTAGACTATAAGTTCCTTAGGGTCTATATCTGATTCATATTGTATCTTTGCCAGTGTTTAGCACAGGGCCTTATGTATAGCAAGTGTTCTATAAATAACTAGAATGAATGGAAGAAATGTATTTGGTTTAGGTTGGAATTACCATCATTTCAAGAATGAAATCCTGTCATTTGCAGCAACGTGGATAGAACTGGAGGGTATTATGCTAAGTGAAATAAGTCAGAGAAAGATACATATCATATGTTTTTACTCATGTGGAACTTGCGAAAGTTAACAGAAGACCATGGGAGAAGAGAAGGAGAAAAAATAGTTACAGAAAGGGAGGGAGGCAAACCATGAGACCCTTAAATACAGAGAACAAACAGGGTTGATGGGGTGGGGGAGGAGGGCGGGAAAGAGGGGAAAATGGGTGATGGCTATTGATGAGGGCACTTGAGATGAGCACTGGGTGTTGTATGGTTGTATGTAAGCGGTGAATCACGGGAATCTACCCCCAAAACCAAGAGCACACTGTATACATTGTATGTTAGCCAACTTGACAATAAATTATATTAAAAAAAAATTACCATCATCCCATTAAACTAAGAAGGGGCTAAAACAGAAACTTTTTCACAAGCCACACCTACTTTTATTTTTGTGGTTATTTCATAGTGAGATTTGTGTATATGTAGTATGTTTTAAATGTCATTTGCCTCTGTTTACATGGAAGTGATCATCAGGAGTTCTTTCTACAGATACCAATTGAATGCCTTATATTTTTCAGTTATTGCCCTACATAATGAAGTTACTGGAGTCAAAACAAACTAGGTCCCTGCTTCAGGAAACTCCAGAATGTGCAGCTGTACATAACCATTTGTATTATGACTCTATTTTCAGGTGTAGTGGCTTTCAAAGTGGTTACCTCTTCCCGAAACCTCAAAGTGGTTATCTTCTCTAATTTGCCTCTATTGAAATATCTATTTTCTAATGTAGTTAGAGACATACCACAGATTTTTTTAAGTGTTTGTTTTTCAGAGAGAGAGAGTACGCATGTGCGTGCAAGCAGGGGATGCGTAGAGCGAGAGAGGGGGACAGAGGATCCAATGCAGGATACATGCTGATAGCAGAATGCCAGATGTGGGGCTTGAACTCACAAACCATGAGACCATGACCTGAGGTGAAGTTGGACCCTTAAACCAACTGAGCTACCCAGGTGCCCCTATACCATAAATTTCTAACATAATTGGCTACAGGTACTTCTTTTAATTTCTTTCAAAAAGTGGTCTGTATTTTCTGATTGCCTATCTATCAGGCAGACTGCTAATAGCTGGACCTGAAATTGTGGACATGATAAACACGGTTCCTTCCCATAAAACTTAGAATGTGGAGATTTGGGGGGGTCACTGATAATGCTCTCATAAGATCCCAGTGACTACCTAATTGATAGATATAACATCATTCACTAATTCCTTTCTATTGGGGTCCTATGGGGAATAAAAGAGGAAGAACTGATTTATGAGTAAGTGTGATATTTCATTATGCGTCTATTCAGTTCGAGATGTCTTATAGATATTTAGCTAGAGCCACCCAGTAGGCTGGTAAACATCTGAGTATGAAGATTGAATGTTTTGAGTTAGATATAATGATTTATTCAACAAATATTTATTAAGCAGCTACTGTGTGTTGAGTACTATTGTAGGCATTAGGGATATAGCAGAGAACAAAACAGACCCAAATTTTTAAAAAAAAATTTTTTTTTAATTTTTTTATATGAAATTTATTGTCAAATTGGTTTCCATACAACACCCAGTGCTCATCCCAACAGAAGCCCTCCTCAATGCCCATCACCCACTTTCCCCTCCCACCCCCCATCAACCCTCAGTTTAGTCTCAGTTTTTAAGAGTCTCTTATGGTTTGGCTCTCTCCCTAACTCTTTTTTTTCCTTCCCTTCCCCCTCCCCCATGATCTTCTGTTAAGTTTCACAGGATCCACATAAGAGAGAAAACATATGGTATCTCTCTTTCTCTGTATGACTTATTTCACTTAGCATAACACTCTCCAGTTCCATCCACATTGTTACAAAAGGCCATATTTCATTCTTTCTCATTGCCAAGTAGTATTCCATTGTGTATATAAACCACAATTTATCCATTCATAGGCTCTTCCCATAATTTGGCTATTGTTGAAAGTGCTGCTATAAACATTGGGGTACAAGTGCCCCTATGCATCAGCACTCCTGTAGCCCTTGGGTAAATTCCTAGCAGTGTTATTGCTGGGTCATAGGGTAGATCTATTTTTAATTTTTTGAGGAACCTCCACACTGTTTTCCAGAGCGGCTGCACCAGTTTGCATTCCCACCAACAGTACAAGAGGGTTCCCGTTTCTCCACATCCTTGCCAGCATCTATAGTCTCCTGATTTGTTCATTTTAGCCACTCTGACTGGCGTGAGGTGGTATCTTAGTGTGGTTTTGATTTGTATTTCCCTGAAGAGGAGTGACATTGAGCATCTTTTCATGTGCCTGTTGGCCATCCGGATGTCTTCGTTAGAGAAGTGTCTATTCATGTTTTCTGCCCATTTCTTCACTGGATTATTTGTTTTTTGGGTGTGGAGTTTGGTGAGTTCTTTATAGATTTTGGATACTAGCCTTTCGTCTGATATGTCATTTGCAAATATCTTTTCCCATTCCGTTGGTTGCCTTTTAGTTTTGTTGATTGTTTCCTTTGCTGTGCAGAAGCTTTTTATCTTCATGAGGTCCCAATAGTTCATTTTTGCTTTTAATTCCCTTGCCTTTGGAGATGTGTCAAGTAAAAAATTGCTGCGGCTGAGGTCAGAGAGGTTTTCTCCTGTTTTCTCCTCTAGGGTTTTGATGGTTTTCTGTCTCACATTCAGGTCCTTTATCCATTTTGAGTTTATTTTTGTGAATGGTGTAAGAAAGTGGTCTAGTTTCATTCTTCTGCATGTTGCTGCCCAGTTCTCCGAGCACCATTTGTTAAAGAGACCGTCTTGGGGCGCCTGGGTGGCTCAGTTGGTTAAGTAGCCGACTTCGGCTCAGGTCATGATCTCGCGGTCCGTGAGTTCGAGCCCCGCGTCAGGCTCTGTGCTGACAGCTCAGAGCCTGGAGCCTGTTTCAGATTCTGTGTCTCCCTCTCTCTGACCCTCCCCCATTCATGCTCTGTCTCTCTCTGTCTCAAAAATAAATAAACATTAAAAAATTAAAAAAAAAAAAAAAAGAGACCATCTTTTTTCCATTGGATATTCTTTCCTGCTTTGTCAAAGATTAGTTGGCCATACTTTTGTGGGTCCAATTCTGGAGTCTCTATACTATTCCATTGGTCTATGTGTCTGTTTTTGTGCCAATACCGTGCCCATGCTGTCTTGATGATTATAGCTTTGTAGTAGAGGCTAAAGTCTGGGATTGTGATGCCTCCCACTTTGGTCTTCTTCTTCAATATTACTTTGGCTATTTGGGGTCTCTTGTGGTTCCATACAAATTTTAGGATTGCTTGTTCTAGCTTCGAGAAGAATGCTGGTGCCATTTTTAATTTTTTTTTAAAAATCTTTATTTATTTTTGAGAGAGAGAGAAAGACAGAGCACAAGCAGAGGAGGAACACAGAGAGAGGGAGACACAGAATCTGAAGCAGGCTCCAGGCTTTGAGCTGTCAGCACAGAGCCCAACGCGGGGCTTGAACTCATGAACTGTGAGATCATGACCTGAGTCAAAGTCAGATGCTTAGCCAACTGAGCCACCCAGGTGCCCCTGAACAAACCCAAATTTTTACCCCCATGGAACTTAAATTCTATGGAGTGGGGAGACAGCTAATTCATAAGATACATAAGTAAAAGATGCATTATGTTGTATAAGTCCTATGGAGAAAAGTAAAGCAAGGGGATATGAAATATTTAAGAGGAGGAGTATTTGACATTTTAGATAGAGGAGCCAGGGAAGGTCACACTAAGAAGGTGATTTTAAGTAAAGAACTTCGAAGAAAGGATGCTAAACATGTTTATTTATTGGGAAAAGCGTTTCAGGTAAAGAGGATAGCAAGGACAAAGGCTCTGATAAGGAAATACGCCTGCCAATATCAAGGATGCCAGTGTGACGAGAGTAAAGTATACAAGGGAGAGAATATTGAACATAAAGTCAGAGACCTAACTGGATGCATGTAGGACTTTTTAGGTCATAGTGAGGTCTTAGGCCTTTACTCTGAATGAGATGGTAAATAAATGGAGGGTTTTAAGTAGAGCAGTGACATGATCTAATTTGTGTTTTAAGGGATCACTCTGGTTGCCATGTGGTGAATGGACTTCAAGGGACTGATGTTAAGCAAGAAGATGAGTTAGAAGGCTACTGCAACAATCCAAGAGAGATAGGATAGTTATTTGTACCAGGATGGTGGCAACAAGGAAGATAACAAAATGGTTGAATTTGGGATATATTTTGAAGTTTTTCACCTGAGCAACTGAAAGAATCACATTATCTTTGACAAAAAGGGAGGGAGACTGCAAGAGAAGTAGGTTTGTTGGACAGGGTGAGGGCGAGATTGTCAGAAGCTCAATTTTGGACATGCTAATTTTGAGTCTGAGATGTCAAGTAAGGAGATGGGTATATAGGTCTAGGGTTCAGAGGATATAGGTACAGTTAGAGATATATATTTGGGAGTCATTATCATATAGATGGTTTATAAATCATGCATTGGATGAGTTCACCTAGGCTATGAGTATAGACAGAAATAGGAAGAGCCCAAGGATGAACACTGCAGAAAAAGTAGAAGGAAAACCGGATAAGGAAAGTGTCCTGCAATCCAAGTTAAAAAAAAAAAAAAAGTCAAAGAACAAAGAAGGAGCAGTGTAAATTTTGCTGGAAAGTAAGATGAGAACATTGGCATTAATATTGTGGAAGTGATTGGACCTCAGTAAGAGTTCTTTTGGTGGAATAAGGGCTAAAACCTGACTGGATCAGGTTCAAGAGAGTATAAACGGAGGGATATTAGAAACCAAAAGTATAGGGGTGCCTGGGTGGGTCAGTCAGTTGAGCTTCCCACTCTTGATCTCAGCTTGGGACATGGTCCCGGGGTTGTGGGATCAAGCCCTGCATCAGGCTCTGCACAGAGTGTGGAGGCTGCTTAAGATTCTCTCTCTTTCTGCCCCTCTCCCCTACTCACACGTGCTCTGTGTCTCTCTCTCTCAAATAAATGAATACATTAATTAATTAATTAATTACTTTATTAAAAAAAGAGAAACAGTAAGTACAGATTGTTCTTTCAAAGGAGTTGCTATAATTAAAGGAAAGATGAATGAATGGTAACTGGAGAGGTAGATGGAATCAAGAGAAATTTTTTAAGATAAGAAAACAATAGCATGTTTACATGCTGAAAGGAATAATCCAATAGACTGACAAAAGTTTATGATGCATGAGAGAATTACTAGAGCAATGTCCTTGAATAGGCAGGAAGAAATGGAATTTAGTACAGGAGTAGAGAAATTGTCCTAAGCTGGAATCATGGGTAATTTGTCCAGAGTAGGAAGAGAAAAATAGAGAATGTAGACATAGATATAGACAGGTGCATAGTTGTGACCGTGACAATATTTGAAAGTTACCTGATTAGCTCATTTTTCTCATTTAATAAGCTGAAAGTAAAGATGGGAGAGGAAATCTTGATATTCAAGGAGAGAGAAGTATGAAATAGTGACCTCAGAAGGTGTACTAAAAAGTGAACCAAAAAAAAGATGCAGTATGATTGCTGGCACATTAAGGGCACACTTTTTTTTTTTTTCCATCTGGAAGTACTTTATTTTTTTAATTTTATTGTTTTTAATTTACATCCAAATTAGTTAGCATATAGTGGAACAATGATTTCAGGAGTAGATTCCTTAATGCTCCTTACCCATTTAGCCCATCCCCCCTCCCACAACCCCTCCAGTAACCCTCTGTTTGTTGTCTGTATTTAAGAGTCTCTTATATTTTGTCCCCCTCCCTGTTTTTCTGTTATTTTTGTTTCCCTTCCCTTATGTTCATCTGTCTTATCTCTTAAAGTCCTCATATAAGTGAAGTCATATGATACTTGTCTTTCTCTGGCTAATTTTACTTACCATAATACCCTCCAGTTCCATCCATGTAGTTGCAAATGTCAAGATTTCATTCTTCTTAATCGCCAAGTAATACTCCATATATATATACCACATTTCTATCCATTCATCCATCGATGGACATTTCGGCTCTTTCCATACTTTGGCTATTGTTGATAGTGCTGCTATAAACATGGGGGTGCATGTGTCCCTTCAAAACAGCACACCTGTATCCCTTGGATAAATGCCTCGTAGTATAATTGCTGGGTCGTAGGGTAGTTCTATTTTTAGTTTTTTGAGGAACCTCCATACTGTTTTCCAGAGTGGCTACACCAGCTTGCATTCCCACCAACAATGCAAAAGAGACCCTCTTTCTCTGCATCCTCGCCAACATCTGTTGTTGCCTGAGTTGTTAATGTTAGCCATTCTGACAGGTGTGAGGTGATATCTCATTGTGGTTTTTATTTGTATTTCCCTGATGAGTGATATTGAGCATTTTTCACATGTCAGTTGGCCATCTGGATGTCTTCTTTGGAGAAGTGTCTATTCATGTCTTTTGCCCATTTCTTCATTCGATTATTTGTTTTTTGGGTGTTGAGTTTGATAAGTTCTTTATAGATTTTGGATACTAACTCTTTATCTGATATGTCGTTTGCAAATATCTTCTCCCATTCTGCCGGTTGCCTTTTAGTTTTGCTGATTGTTTCCTTCGCTGTGCAGAAGATTTTATTTTGATGAGGTCCCAGTAGTTCACTTTTGCTTTTGTTTCCCTTGCCTCTGGAGATGTATTGAGTAAGAAGTTGCTGCGGCTGAGATCAAAGAGGTTTTTGCCTGCTTTCTCCTCGAGGATTTTGATGGCTCCCTGTCTTACATTTAGGTCTTTCATCCATTTTGAGTTTATTTTTGTGTGTGGTGTAAGAAAGTGGTCCAGATTCATTCTTCTGCATGTTGCTGTCCAGTTTTCTCGGCACCACTTGCTGAAGAGACTGTCTTTATTCTGTTGGATATTCTTTCCTGATTTGTCAAAGGTTAGTTGGCCATACGTTTGTGGGTCCATTTCTGGGTTCTCTAATTCTGTTCCATTGATCTGAGTGTCTGTTCTTGTGCCAGTACCATACTGTCTTGATGATTACAGCTTTGTAGTATAGCTTGAAGTCCAGGATTGTGATGCCTCCTGCTTTGGTTTTCTTTTTCAAGATTGCTTTGGGTATTCAGGGTCTTTTCTGGTTCCATACAAATTTTAGGATTATTTGTTCTAGCTCTGTGAAGAATTCTGGTGTTATTTTGATAGGGATTGCATTGAATATGTAGCTTGCTTTGGGTAGTATTGACATTTTAACAATATTTGTTCTTCCTATCCAGGATCATGTAATCTTTTTCCATTTTTTTGTGTCTTCTTCAATTTCTTTCATAAGCTTTCTATAGTTTTCAGTGTATAGATTTTTCACTTCTTTCATTAGATTTATTCCTAGGTATTTTATGGTTTTTTGTGCAACTGTAAATGGGATCGACTCCTTGATTTCTCTTTCTGTTGTTTCATTGTTGGTGAATAGAATGCACCGATTTCTGTGCATTGATTTTATATCTGGTAACTTTGCTGAATTCATGATTCAGTTTTAGCAGTTTTTTGGTGGAATCTTTTGGCTTTTCCATATAGAGTATCATGTTATCTGCAAAGAGTGAAAGTTTGACCTCCTCCTGGCGGATTTGGATGCCTTTTATTTCTTTGTGTTGTCTGATTGCAGAGGCTAAGACTTCCAATACTATGTTGAATAACAGTGGTGAGAGTGGACATCCCTGTCTTGTTCCTGACCTTAGGGGGAAAGCTCTGTTTTTCCCCATTGAGGATGATATTAGCGTTGGGTGTCTCATGTGTGGCTTTTATGATCTCAAGGTATGATCCTTCTATCACTACTTTCTTGAGTGTTTTTATCAAGAAAGCATGCTGTATTTTGTCAAATACTTTCTCTGCATCTATTGAGAGGATCATATGGTTCTTGTGCTTTTATTGATGTGATGAATCATGTTAATTGTTTTGTGGATATTGAGCTAGCCCTGCATCCCAGGTATAAATCCCACTTGGTTGTGGTGAATAATTTTTTTAATGTATTGTTTGATCGGTTGGCTAATATCTTATTGAGGATTTTTGCATCCATGTTTGTCAGGGAAATTGGTCTATAGTTCTTTTTTTTAGTGGGGTCTCTGTCTAGTTTTGGAATCGAGGTAATCCTGGCCTTGAAAGAGTTTGGAAGTTTTCCTTCCATTTCTATTTTTTGGAACAGCTTCAAGAGAATAGGTGTGGGGCGCCTGGGTGGCGCAGTCGGTTAAGCGTCCGACTTCAGCCAGGTCACGATCTCACGGTCCGTGAGTTCGAGCCCCGCGTCAGGCTCTGGGCTGATGGCTCGGAGCCTGGAGCCTGTTTCCGATTCTGTGTCTCCCTCTCTCTCTGCCCCTCCCCCGTTCATGCTCTGTCTCTCTCTGTCCCAAAAATAAATAAAAAACGTTGAAAAAAAAATTAAAAAAAAAAAAAAAGAGAATAGGTGTTAACTCTTCCTTAAATGTTTGGTAGAATTCCCCTAGAAAGCCATCTGGCCCTGGACTCTTGGTTTTTGGGAGATTTTTAATTACTAATTCAATTTCTTTACTGGTTATAGGTCTGTTCAAATTTTCTATTTATTCCTGTTTCAGTTTTGGTAATGTATATGTTTCTAGGAATTTGTCAATTTCTTTCAGATTGCCAATTTTATTGGCATATAATTGCTCATAATATTCTCTTATTATTGTTTTTATTTCTGTGTTGGTTGTGATCTCTCCTCTTTCATTCTTGATTTTATTTATTTGGGTCCTTTCCTTTTTCTTTTTGATCAAACTGGCTAGTGGTTTAGCAATTTTTAATTCTTTCAAAGAACCAGCTTCTGTTTTCATTGATCTGTTCTACTGGGTTTTTTTTTTGTTTGTTTATTTCGATAGCATTAATTTCTGCTCTAATCTTTATTATTTCCTGTCTTCTGCTGGTTTTGGGTTTTATTTGCTGTTCTTTTTCCAGCTCTTTAAGGCGTAATGTTAGGTTGTGTATCTGAGAGCTTTCTTTCTTCTTTAGGAAGCCCTGGATTGCTATGTACTTTCCTCTTATGACTGTCTTTGCTGCGTCCCAGTGGTTTTGGGTTGTGGTGTTATCATTTTCATTGGCTTCCATATACTTTTTAATTTTAAGGACACACTTTAAAGCAAAAATCCATAAAGTGAGACCTGGCATCATACTTGGATGTTTTTTCTCCAGCTTCTTTTAGCTGTACAGGTTCAATTAAAACATAGTGTATTAAAGAAAATTAGAGGTATAGGAAGGTCAACAGATCAGGAAGTGATTGCCATTGAAAAAAATAGTTTATTACTCATAGTGTCCAAGAGGAGAGGGCAGGCAATGCTACAGGGGGCTACATGGGGAAGCAGTGTGGTTAGCCACCAGGCAGAGGGAAAGGGAGAAACTGTGGGCCCATCTCTATTGTGCTTTTGGTAGGAAGGTAGAGTGAGACATGGTGAACAGGCTTAAGCTGGACTAGTTTGAATCATTTCAGTGGGATCTGGAACCTAGGGACCATCCCAAGTTGTCTGGTACCTGGCTATAGGGTGATTAGGGAAGATATATAGTGGCCCACAGTGTGAGAGCCTGATAAGAGAGATGGTTGGGGATAGACTGGTTCGCATTGGAAAATTGTATCCCTGGGAGGGGAAGGAGTGACAAGGAGTCGGGAAACCAAGGTACAGTAACTTGAGCATATCAGTTTGTCCAGAACAAGACATATTGGGCCTATACATTTATGGCAAATGATAAAACATCAGGTTTACCCGAAGCTAGAAACATGGTTGATACACAGGTGCAAGGCTCAACATAAGAAGATGATTGGAATGGATCATAGTTTTGGTTTTGCCAGCAAATACAGTGAATTTAAAAAAGGAAAAGGAAAAGGAAGATGAGAATGTAAGTAAAGATTATAACACAGGCATACCTCATTTTATTGCACTTCACTGTATGGCACTTTGTTGATACTGTGTACTTTACAGATTGAAGGTTTCTGGCAACCCTGTGTTGAGCTTGTCTTACTGGAGCCATTTGTCAAACAACATTTGCTCACTTTTTGGCACTGTGTCACATTTCAGTAATTCTTACAATATTTCAAACTTTTTTATTATTGTATTTCTTATCATGAACCGTATCCATGATTATTACTCACTGAAAGCTCAGATGATAGTTAACATTTTTAGCAATAAAGTATTTTTTTAAAATTTTTCAATGTTTATTTTTTTTTTGAGAGAGAGTGAGAGACAGAGTGCAAGCAGCGTAGGGGCAGAGAGAGAGGGAGACACAGAATCTGAAGCAGGCTCTAAGCTCTGAGCTGTCAGCACAGAGCCTGACGTGGGGCTCGAACTCACAAACCATGAGATCATGACCAGAGCCGAAGTCAGAAGCTTAAATGACTGAGCCACCCAGGCACCCCTGCAATAAAGTATTTTTTAATTAAGATATGTATGTTGTGTTCTTAGACATAATGGTATTGCACATTTAATAGACTATAGTGTAAACATAACTTTTATATGCACTAAGAAACCAAAAAAATTCATTTTACTCACTTTATTGTGATACTTGCTTTATTGTGGTAGCCTGGAACTGAACCTGCAATATCTCCGAGGTATGCCTATAATTAATTATGGCTTATATTTATTAACTGTAAGCTCAGGAGAGAAAGAGATTGCATGAGAGAGATGGGGAAGGGAGTAAACATGGTAGATAGAATCAAGGACTCTAAGGTGACAATGGAGTTGAAGGGAGTTGAATAGAGTTGTTTGAATTTGGGTATTCAGAGGGTGTATAAGCTGGAAAAAAAGGAAGTGATAGTTGACCTTGCCCTTAGCAACGGGATGACCATGTATGACCATGGGAATAAGTAGCTGACATAGCAAGGAGGGCTAGATCATGTATGTGAGAAGGCTTCAAGTTATAAGAGGCCATAACATTAAAAGGATTACCTTCATGGATATTGAAATACTCAAGAATTATGCCAGAAGTAATATTTGAGAGAGAGTCAGTAATTTAGGATATAAAATCTTCAGGGGATGGAAGAAAGGAGGTAGTAGTGGTAATGATAGACTTCCATAAGGAAGTGGAATAGAAGTAGTCATTGAAACTATGGATGTTGGTAAATTTACTCAGGGATATTGTGTGTGTGTGTGTGTGTGTGTGTGTGTATAGAGAGAGAACAAACTAATAACTGGGGTTTGAGCTTAAGTGTAATCTTTAAAAGAGGAAACTAATAAAGGAGAAATAAAATGGGAGGACTAGCTTTTGTAAGGATAGGGCAAAAGGTCAAAGAAAAAGAAAATCCAAGTTGAACATAATGGTAAAAGAGTTATTCAATTAGTGAGTTGTAGATTCTGGATTAAATAGAGAGAGACAAGAAACCTAAAAGGTACAAATTAGTCCAAAATGGAAGGGTCAGGTGGTTAGAGGTCCCAAGGAGGTTGAAAAATAAGAGACAGTGATGTCCCAGAAGAGGGAAGAGTTAACTGTCAGATGCTACAAAGATAAGTACTGAAAAGAGTCCCTTGGATTTGACAAATTGAAGCACTAGGGGATTGTAATGAAAGTAATCTCTATGCGGTAGGCGAGGAGAGGTGGAACTAGATTGCAGTGAATTTTGGAGCCAATAAGGAATAAGGAAGTAGACAGTATTATTTACTAATATTTGAAGAGTTAGACTATGAAAGGAAGCGTAGATAAAGTAACAGAGGAAGACACAGCTAAAGGAAGGATTTTTTAGTTGGGGGATGAATGGAGCATAATTATATGTTCAAGGGGAAAAGAGGAAATAATATGTAGTGGATAAGGAATTATTGATGTACAATAGTCCCTGAGAAAGTAGTAATAGACAGATTTCAGAGCACAAGAAGAAAGATTAGCCTTAGATAAGAATGGCAACTCTTTTACTAAAAGAAGAAAGAAAGAAAGATGTGTTTAGGTGAGTTTGTAGGATATGGAAGAAGAATATAAGACAATGGAGAAATAATTTAAGGAGCTTTTAACCAGATTGTTTGTTCTTATTTTCTTAGAGATGTTGAAGATAAAGTCATTTAGACATTGAAGGAGGGAGGATAGAGTAAAATACTTTAAGACAATGTAAATTTGAAATATTGCATGAATTCATTGCAGGAATTCATTTATTTAAAAAATACTTCTTTAGAGACCACGATATCCTGAGTACTGTCGTGGGTTCTAGGAATATAACAATTAACAAGACAAAGATCTTACCCTGAAGATGCTAACATTCTGGTAAGGGAGTAGACAACAACAAAGTGGCAAGTAGTAATAAATGCTATGAAGAAAAATAAAACATGAAAAGTGGATTGATTGTCATTTAAAAATATTTCATTCTTGTCTGATCTTTTATGATTTGAAAAGTAAAATTATTGTTTAAAATGTTTTCTTTGGAAACCTATTTCCTTTTTATAATCTGAGGGAAGATCATCTTTGTTTACTAGAAGAAATCCGTAATACAGAGTACTAGAACAAAGGAATGATAAGGTAGGTTTTTGTGTTAAGGAATTTGCAGAGTATAGAAAAGTGAAATCATATCTTTTTTTTTTTTCTCCAGGATACATTTTGATGTTATCTTCTCTTCTTATTAAAGATTATTATGTAATTGTTCAGGCAGAAACACAATATTCTTCCCAGTTTTTACTCCTCATGCTTCATTCTGCCTATGCAACTGCCCTATACACTCACTTATGCTTCCTATGTGCCAGAGACTTCCTAACTATAATATACAAATTAATCCATTTAATCCTCATAATAATCTGTGAATAGGGTACTGTTAATATCCCCATATTACAGATAAGGAAACTGAGACCAGAAAAATCACTGTAGACTTTGGATCAGACTACCTAGGTTCAGATTTCAACTCTCATAGGAATAGTTCCCTTTAAGCCTCTCTGATTTTAGATAAAATGATATTTATAACAACCTCTTAAGGATTATGAGAAAAAAAGTGATACAATGTATGTAAACATTCTAGAACTATGCTTATACATATTGAACTCTCAAGTAGCTATTATTCTTTCTTGTACCTATGTTCAGATTGTTTCCATGTTTCTAAATGAAAGTCTGATTTTTATTGTTGGTTAATTTTCCTTCAATCATGAATCCTTCGTGTTATGTTATCTTTTCTTGATATAGGAGCACTGGCCCACAGCCAAAGAAGTCTATTAGTTTTATCAGCACAGTAAAAGGAACCCAAACAAAAGGATATAGTGGTGCAAACCAAAGCAGAATGGCTCTGTCAAAAACCTTGACAATTGCACCTGAGATAAAAGCAGAAAAAATGAGTATTTCCACCCCAAGGACAGTCATACAGGTAATATTCTTTAGAATTCTGAGTTTATTTGAAAATGGCATCATAAAGAACTTGACTGAAATGTTAAAAGTAGAAAATATCCTGCTTTGAAGTAATGAACTCACTTCTAATATTGATACATTGATTTTGTTAGAGTCTTTGCCACATGACATATCTTACAGTGTAACATTGGCTGTTGGCTTCTATAATTCATTACTGGTAATAGAAACATTAGGGTGGAGTGAGGAAAGTCTACTCATGACCTTAAGAACTAGTTGATTATAGTGTTAATAATAGCTAACCTAGCTATAATATAGGTAGTAAAGCTAACATCCATTCTTCTTGGTAATGTACTCTAGCAAATATAAATTATCACAAATTGGTTATCTCATTAGAAAATGTTTAACTAAAAGGCACTTGGGTGGCTTAGTTGGTTAAGCCTAGGACTTCAGCTCAGGTCATGATCTCATAAGTTCATAAGTTTGGTTCATAAGTTTGAGCCCCATGTCAGGCTCTGTGCTGACAACTCAGGGCCTGGAGCCTCCTTTGGATCCTGGATCCTCCCTCTCTGCCCCTCCCCTGCTCATGCCCTGGCGCTCTCTCTCTCTCTCTCTCTCTCTCTCTCTCTCTGTTTCTCTCCCTCAAAAATGAATAAATGTTAAAAAAAAAAATAAGAAGAAAACATTTAACTAAGAATTGAATTTTTAAAACTTTTAATCAAAGTATAATATATATACAGAAAAGTATGTAATATATAAATCTGAATGGGCTAGGCAATGATTTTTTTAGATATGACCGAAAAAACACAGTCCATTAAAGATAAAATTGGTAGGGGCGCCTGGGTGGCTCAGTTGGTTAAGTGTCCGACTTCGGCTCAGGTCACGATCTCGTGGTCCGTGAGTTTGAGCCCCGCGTCGGGCTCTGGGCTGATGGCTCGGAGCCTGGAGCCTGCTTCTGATTCTGTGTCTCCCTCTCTCTCTGCCCCTCCCCCGTTCATGCTCTGTCTCTCTCTGTCCCAAAAATAAAATAAAACGTTAAAAAAAAAAATTTTTTTTTTAAATAAAAAAAAATTTAAAAAAAGATAAAATTGGTAAATTGGACTCTATCAAAATTAAAGCTTCTGATCTTTGAAAGAATGCTAAAAGGATGGAAAAAGAAACCATACAATGGGAAAAATTATTTATAAAGCAAACATCTGATACAGTACTTATAACCAAAATATATAAACAATTCTCAAAACAATATTAAGACAACCTCATATTTAAAATGAACAAAACATTTGAGCAAATACTTCAACAAAGTACATATACAGATAGCAAAGGAGCACATCAAATGACAATCTGCATTAGTCATTAGGAAATGCAGATTGAAACTATGAGATACTGTTGTACACCTATTAGAATAGCTAAAATTAAAAGACTGATCATACCAAATGCGGGCAAGTATGTGGAGGAGCAATTCTCATACACTGCTAGTAGGAATGAAAAATGAAAAACCATTTGGCACTTTATTCAATGCTAAATATATACCTACTATATCATCCAGCCATTCCACATCTAGGTATCTACTCAAGAGAAAAGAAAGTATCAGTTTGTATAAAAACTATACACAAATGTTTATAGCAGCTTTGCTTATAATAGCCACACAATGGAAATAAGCTTATATAATTTTAACAAATGGATACTATATTATCTCAGGCTGTCATAACAAAGTATTATAGACTGGATGGCTTATAAACAAAGAAATTTATGTCTCACAGTTCTGGGGCTGGAAGCCCAAGATTAGAATGCCAGCATGGTTGGGTTCTAGTGAGGACCTTCTTCCAGGTTGCAGACTGCTAAATTTTCAAGTTATCCTCAGTATATTCTCAGTGTATTACATGGTGGAAAGTGATTTAGCTAGCTCTGGCCTCTTTTCAGAAGGGTACTAATTCCATTCATGAGGTCCCAACCTTCATGACCTAATTACCTTTCAGAGGTTCTACCTTCCAATACCATTACATTGGGATTAGGAGACCAATATGAATTTGGGGTGTATACAAACATTAAGTCCATAACAATGATATATTATTATATATACATTATATGTATTATGTGTATATTATACATACATATATACAATACATACATATTATATAGTATTACGATACGTAAAAGCCCATCTCAGGGGCTCAGATCATGACCAGGGCTGAAATCAAGTCAGATACTTAACCAACTGAGCCACACAGGTGCCCCAAAATAAATAAATAAACATTTTTTTAAAAAGTACTTAGAACTAGGGGTGCCTGGGTGGCTCAGTCGGTTAAGCGTCCGACTTTGGCTCAGGTCACGATCTCATGGTCCGTGAGTTCGAGCCCTGCATCCGGCTCTGGGCTGATGGCTCAGAGCCTAGAGCCTGCTTCCGATTCTGTGCCTCCCTCTCTCTCTGCCCCTCCTCCGTTCATGCTCTGTCTCTCTCTGTCTCAAAAATAAATAAACGTTAAAAAAAAATTTAAAAAAAAAGTACTTAGAACTAATAAATTCAGCAAGTTGTAGGATGGAAAATTAACACACAAAAATTAGTCGTGTGTCTATACACTAGCAATGAATAATCCAAAAAAATTAAGAAAAAAGATTTCCATTTACAGCATATCAAAAATAATAAAAATACTTAGGAAGAAACTTAACTAAGAAAGTGAAAAATGTACACCGATAACTACAAAAATTGCTGAAATAAATGAAAGGAGATGATAAATGGGAAAACATCCCTTGTTTATACATTGGAATATTTCTTAAGATGTCAATACCACCCAAAACAAGATACAGATTCAATGCAATCCCTCTCAAATCCTCAATGATATTTTTTTGTGGAAATAAAAAATCTATTTTAAAACTCATATGGAATATTAAGAGACCCCGAATTGCCAAAACAATCTTAAAACAGAACCACAAAGTTGGAGGTCTCACACCTCCTGATTTCAAAACTTACTATGAAACTGTAGTAATCAATGTAGTGTAGTAGTAGCATAAAGACAGACACATAAACCAATAGAAAACAACAGAGGACCCCTACAAATATGTTCAAATGACTTTCAGCAAGGATGCCAATTCTGTGCAATGGGGAAAGGACAGTCTTTTCAACAAAGATGTTAGGAAAATTAGATATCTACATGCAAAAGAATGATGTAGGACTCTTATATACAAAAATAACTCAAAACGTATCAAGCTCTTATAGCTACAACACTAAAATTCTTAGAAGAAAGCATAGGGAAAAACTTTTTGAGACTGGTTTGGCAATGATTTCTTAGATAGAATACCAAAAGCATATACAGCAAAAGAAAAAAATGGATATAATGAACTACATCAAACATTAGAAACCTTTGCATCATAGGACACAACACAATGAAAAGCAACCTATGGGGGGCACCTGGGTGGCTCAGTCGGTTGAGTGGCCGACTTCGGCTCAGGTCACGATCTTGCAGTCCGTGAGTTCGAGCCCCACGTCGGGCTCTGGGCTGACAGCCTGGAGCCTGTCTCGGATTCTGTGTCTCCCTCTCTCTGACCCTCCCCCGTTCATGCTCTGTCTCTCTCTGTCTGAAAAATAAATAAACGTTAAAAAAAAAAAAAAAAGAAAGAAAAGCAACCTATGGGATGAGGAAAATATATTTGAAAATCTGATAAGGGGTTAATATTCAGAATATACAAAGGACTCCTACAACTCAACAACAAATAAGTGGCCCAATTAAAAAATAGACAAAGTACTTGATACTTTTCAAAAGAAGATCTACAAATAGCCAACAGCACTTGAAAAAATGCTCAACATCACTAATCATTAGGAAACTACAGATCAAAACCACAATAAGATATCACCTAAGGCTCATTACCATGGCTAAAAAAAAAAAAAAAAAAAAAAGGAAAAGAACAAATGTTGGTGAATATACTGAGAATTTGGAAACTTTGTGCACTGTTGACAGAAATGTGTAATGGTGTAGTTGCTATGGAAAGCAGTGTTGTGATTCCTCAAAAAATTAAAAATAGACCTATCAGGGGCACCTGGTAGCTCAGTAGGTTGAGTATCTGACTCTTGATTATAACTTAGGTCATGATCCCAAGGTTGTGGGATTGAGCCTATATCAGGCTCTGTGCTGAGTTTGAAGTCTGCTTGAGATGTTCTCTCTCCTCCTTCTAGTTCCTCCCTCCCTCTCAAAAAATTAGAAAATAAAAATACCAATAAATAAAAAATATATGTATAGAATTACCATATGATCCAGTAATTCCACTTCTTGGTCTATATCCAAAAGAATTGAAAGTAGAAGCTTGAACAGATACTTGTACACCTATATTCATAGCAGCATTATTCACAATAGCTAAAAGGTGGAAGCAACCCAAGTTTCCATCAGCAGATGATGAATAAACAAAATTTGATACACACACACACACACACACACACACACACACACTGGAAAATTTTTAGCTTCAAAAAGAAATGAAATTCCAACACATGCTAGGGTATAGATGATCCTTGAATATATTATGTTAATTGAAATAAGCCAGTAACAAAGGGGCAGATACTGTGTGATTCCTCTTATATGAGATACCTAGAGTAGTCAAATTCAGAGGCAGAAAGAATAAGGCTACTGGGAGGAGCATTTTCAATATCAAACATTGACCTCAGAAAATAGTCCCTGAAAGCAGCCACAATTTGATTGGATTAGAGAATTTGTGCCCCAGGGCATTGAAAACAATAGAACAGTCAACTGGCAGTTAGTGAAGTTTAACAGCTGAGTGTGGACTGGGTGAGAGTAGTAGAAAGGGGGCTCCTGGGTGGCTCAGTCTGTTGGGAATTTGACTCTTGATTTTGGCTCAGGTTATGACCCCAGGGTTGTGGAATTGAGCCCTGTGTCATGCTCTGTGCTGAACATGGAGTCTTCTTGATATTTTCTCTCTCTCTCTCTCTCTCTCTCTCTCTCTCTCTCTCAACCCCCCCTCCCTCCTCCCTTACCCCTTTGTCCCTCTCCCCTTCCTCTAAAAATAAAAAATAAATCTTTAAAAAAAGAAGTATAGTAGAGAGCCCTAATAGTACCTTTGTCACTCCAGGATGGTTTGGGGCATACCCAAAGCTATTTGTCCCTGAGAAGCACAATTAACATTGTGTGGGGGTAAGTGGGGTTGGGGGGGGCATACTAGTCCTTCAGCTGCATTAGCAAAGTACCACAAACTATATGACTTAAAACAATAGAAATTCATTGTCTCATAGTTCTGGAGGACAGAAATCTGAAATCAATGTGTTAGCATGAACATGCACTCTCTGAATACGATAAGAACGGATCTGTTTCCCTTCTAGTTCTGGTAGTCATAGAAATTTCTTGGTTTGTAGATCTATCACTCCAATCCTCTGTCTTCATATTGTGTTCTCCCCGTGTGTTTTCATAATGTCTTACCTCTATGTATATCTGTGTCAAAATTTTCCCTTTTTATAAAGACATCAGTCATACTGGATTAGGGCTTACCCTAATGATCTCATCTTAACTTGCTTAAGTCTGCAAAAACCCTATTTTCACAATCTGAGGTACTGGGGGTTAAGACTTCAACATGTCTTTGTGGGGCGACACAGTTCAACCCATTATGGGGAAATAAATCGCACTAAAATAATCCAGGTAATCACTAAACAAATGAACAAGCAAATAGCAATAACAAGTTTTAGAAAGGAAGGAGATATCAGTACCCAGAGAAAAATATGACCCATATTTAAGAAAAAAATACAGGCAATCGAAACTGGGGGAAGAACCAGATGTCAGATTTAACAAAAAGAGATTTAAAAGAAATCACTATAAATGTCTTCATAGAACCAAAGGAACCATGAATAAAGAAGTAAAAGAAGGTCTGATGACCATCACATCCAATAGAAAATATCAATAAAGAGGCTCAACCTCACTGATCAACAGGGAAATACAAATAAAAACTACAATGAGATATCACCTCACACCTGTCAGAATGGCTAAAATCAACAACAAAAGAAACAACTCTTTTTGGCAAGGATGTGGAGAAAGGGCAACCCTCTTGCACTGTTGGTAGGAATGCAAACTGGTATAGCCACTCTAGAAAACAGTATGGAGATTCCTCAAAAAGTTAAAAATAGAGCTTCCCTACAGTCCAGCAATTGCACTGCTAGGTATTTACCCAAAGAACACAAAAATACTAATTCAGAGGGATACATGTACCCAGATGTTTATAGCAGCATTATCTACAATAGCTAAATTATGGAAACAGCCCAAGTGTCCGTTGATTGATGAATGGATAAGGAAGATGTGAGGTATATGTGTGTGTGTGTGTATAAATATATTCATATATATATATGAATTCATACATATTCATATTCATATATGAATTCATATGAATTCATATATATATATGAATATTACTCAGAAATTACTCAGCCGTAAAAAAAAAAAAATAATGAAATCTTGCCATTTGCAATGACATGGTTGGAGCTAGAGAGTATTATGCTAAGTGAAATAAGTCCAGTCAGAGAAAGACAAATACCATATGATTTCACCTGTGAAATTTATGAAACAAAACAAATGACTAAAGGAGGAAAAAAAAGAGAGGGGGGCAAACCAAGAAAGAGTCTCTGAACTATGGAAAACAAACTGATGGTTATCAGAAGGGAGGTGGGTGGGGGAGAGGTTAAATAGGTGATGGGGATTAAGGAGTGTACTTGTAATGAGCACCAGGTATTGTATGGAAGTATTGAATCACTATATTGCACACCTAAAGCTAATATTACACTGTATGTTAACTAACTGGAATTTAAGTAACTTTTTAAAACTGTTGTATATTCAAAAGTTCCTAAGAAAATTGATTTTAAAAGTTCTCATCATAACAAAAAAAAATTTTGTAACTATGTGATGGACGTTAAGTAAACTTATTATTGTAATCATTTTGCAATATACGTATATCAAATCATTATGTTGTACCCTAAAACGATTCTATCTTATGTAACAACTATATCTCAATTAAAAATAAATAAATAAACTAAAATACTGTTTCTGGGTTGCACCAAAAAGGAATTATAAAAACCAAATGGAAATTCTGGAGTTGAGAAAAAAGTACATTAATCAAAATTTTAAAAATTCACTAGAGAAACTAAATAATAGATTTTAACCGTCCGAAGGAAGAATTAGCAAACTTGAGGATAGATCAATAGAGATTATGCAAGCCAAAAACAGAGTGGAAAAAAGAATGAAGAAAAATGAATGGATCCTCTGAGAGGGTAATACCAACCAAAAGCAACAGAATTCAGATTCTTCTCAAATACACATGGAACATTTTCCAGTTTAGCCCCTATGTTAGGCCACAGAATGAGTCTTAATTAATTGAAAAGAAATGAAATCATATCAAGTATCTTTTCCAGCCACAGTATTAGAAAACTAGACGTTAATTACACAAAGAAAACTGGAAAGTTCAACAATATGTGGAGACTAAACAACTTGCTAGTGAATAACTAATGGGTCATAGAAGAAATCAAAAGAGAAATCAAAAAATACCATGAGATGGATGAAAGTGGGAATATACCAACATTTGTGGGATGCAGCAAAAGCAGGTCTAAGAAGGAAGTTCATAGAGATAAATACCTACTTCACAAAACAGAGTCTCAACTTAATTTTACACCTCAAAGAACTAGAAAAAGAACGAATGAAGCCCAAAGTTAACAGAAGGAAAGAATTAACCGATGAGAGCAGAAATGAATGAAACAGAGTTGAAAAGAAAATAGAGAAGGTCAATGAAACTAAAAGCTGTTTTTTTGAAAAGATAAAAAAATTGACAAATGTTTAACTATATTCACCAAGAAAAAAAAGAGAGGAAATTCAAATAAAATTAGGTTCAATGAATAAAATCAGAATGAAAGAGATGTTGCAACTGATACCACAGAAATACAAAAGATCATAAGATAATATTATGAATAAATATATGCCAATAAATTGGACAACCTAGAAGAAATGCATAAGTCTCTAGAAATGAACAACCTATCAAGACTGAAATATAATGAAATAGAAAATCTGAACAGTCCAATTACTACTAACAAGATTGAATTGGCAATCAAAAATCCCCAACAAACAAAAGTCTAGGATCAGACAGCTTCACTGGTGAATTATACCAAACATTCAAAGAATTAATATCAGTCCTTCTCAAACTTTTCCAAAAAGTGGAAGAAGAGAAAACTCTTCCAAACTCTTTATATGAGGCCAGTATTACCCCAATATCAAAACCAAATGACACCACAAGAAAAGAAAAACACCAATATCCCTGATGTTTTAGATACAAAACCCTAAACAAAATATTGGCAAACCAAATTCAACAATATGTTAAAAGGATTATAGATCATGTTCAAGTAGGATTTATTCCGTGGTTGCAAGGATGGTTTAACTTAACACTCACAAATCAGTCAATGTGATATGCCACATCAATGAAATAAAGGATAAAAATCATATGATCATCTCAATAGATGCAGAAAAAGCATTTGACAAAATTCACTATCCATTTATGATAAAAACTCTACAAATCAGGAATAGAGGGAATGTATCTCAACATAATTAGACTGTATATATACTCAATGGTAAAAAGCTGAAAACTTTTTCTCTAAGATCAAGAAAACAATAAGGATGCTCACTCTTGCCACTTTTATTCAACATATTCTGGAGGTCCTACCCAGAGTAATTAGTCAAGAAAAAGAAATAAAATGTATCCAAGTTAGGAAGGAAGAAGTAAAACTGTTACTGTTTATAGATGACGTGATATTATATATAGAAAATCCTAAAGACTCCACCAGAAACTATTAGATTAGTAAATAAATTCAGTAAATTCACAGGATATAAAATTAACATACAGAAATCTGTTGCTTTTCTACACATTAATATCCAGTGCTCAGAGAGAGAAATTAAGAAAACAATCTTACAATTGCATCTAAAAGAATAAATACCTAGAAATAGGGGCGCCAGGGTGGCTCAGTCAGCTAAGTGTTTGACTTTGGCTCAGGTCATGATCTCATGGTTCAGTTCGTGGATTCGAGCCCTGCGTCAGGCTGTGTGCTGACAGCTCAGAGCCTGGAGCTTGCTTGCTTCAGATTCTGTGTCTCCCTCTCTCTCTGCCCCTCCCCCGCTCATGCTCGCTCTTTCTCTCTCTCTCTCTTTCTCTCTCTCTCTCTCTCGCTCTGAAAAATAAACATTAAAAAAATTAAATACCTAGAAATAAATTTAATAGAGGTAAAAGATCTGTATATTGAACACTACAAGACAGTAATGAAAGAAATTGAAGAAGATACAAATGCATGGAAAAATATTCCATGCTTATGAATTGGAAGAATGAATATTGTTAAAATGTCTACACTATCCAAAACAGTCCACAGATTCAGTGCAATTGCTATCAAAATTTCAATGGCATTTTTCACAGAATAGAATAATCTTAAATTTTGTATGAAGCAACAAAGACCCTGAATAGCTAAAGCAGTCTTAGAAAAAAGCTGGAAACATCACCCTCTCTGATTTCAAAGTATATTACAGAGCTATAGTGATTAAAACAGTATGGTATTTGCACATGAACACATAGATCAAAAACAGATACATAGATCAATGGAACTGAATAGAGAGCCCAGAAATAAACCCACACATATATGACTAATTAATTTACAATCAAAGAGCAAAGTATACATTGGGGAAAAAAACAGTATCTTCAATAAGTAGAGTTAGGAAACCTGGAAAGCCAGAATGAATCTGGACCATTATTTATACCATACACAAAAATTAACTCAAAGTGGATTAAAAACTTGAATGTAAGACCTGTATTTCTGTATGTGTTAAATTTCATAATTGAAAAGATTAAGAATTAGGCAAAAACAAACAGAAATATGTAAAAATTGGGAAATGTTTATTAATAAAATATTGAATGAATAATAGTGATTTTTTAAATTTATAGATTAAAATTAAATATACAAAAATATTAACAATCTGCATGAATTCTCTCTACCTTTCTGAATTTCCCTGATATTAATATACATTGCTTATATATAACATATATTACTCATATATATTCATGTAAAAACATGAATAAGACTGTTTTGAAAAGTAGGCCTAGTTAAGAAACCTTTTAAGCATAAAAACTTTTATTCAATTTTTCATGTTTATTTCAACCTAGAAACATTATACTTTTTTTCCTACGACTTTTTTTGTTTTCTAGGGCCTATTTATTCAGAACCCTCCACCATTTTTTTTTTTTTTTTTTTTTTTTACCTATTTCATTTTAAATAATGATTTTCCACAGGTAATTGATGCACATGGAGTTGATGTCACTCCCCGACCTCTTTACCATCCAGATCCACATACAGGTACAGCAAAGCCAAATAAACTACTGACATCACGAGAAGGATCATTTGCAGCAGAATTTATATCTTCTTATAGCCTTTATCAGAATACATTAAATCCTAGTATGTTAGGGCACTTTACAAGGTAGAGTATACAATTCTATTGTTCTTTTTTATATCACATGTGCTGTCTTTTCATTTAAGTTGTATGTATGTAACTTAGATGTCAGTTGTCTTCGGTCTCCCACCTGCACTCTATGTTAGTGTGCCATCTCTATGTTCCCCTCATGTTTTACTTAGGTGTAGAGGTTTGCATGTCTTAAGAGTTCTCCAATACTCGGGGCACCTGGGTGACTCAGTTGGTTAAGCGTCCGACTTCATGATCTCATGATCTCATGGTTTCTGAGTCCGAGCACCGCCTCAGGCTCTGTGCTGACGGCTCAGAGCCTGGAGCCTGCTTCAGATCCTGTGTCTCCTTCTCTCTCTGCCCACTGCCCCCCATCCCCACTTGTGCTCTGTCTCTCAAAAATAAATAAATGTAAAAAAAAATTAAAGAATAAGAATAAAAGAGAGTTCTCCAACACACCAAACATTTCTGAGAAAATATATGGGTTTTATACAAGTTTTCTTGAGGAACCAAAAGATGAGGCTAATCACATACCTACAGACGTATTTCTTCTGTTTCTTTTATGCTACAACTTATGGGAAGAAGCAGCTCCGCTCCCCCAATATCCCATGTAAATCCATGTTCTCCTAGGGTTTGATTTATCTTTTGTTTCATAATTTTTTTTGTAAATGAAATGCTATGCATGTGTTATGTAGACACTTTATGTAAGTGAAGTGAAATTTTATTAATGTTTATGGTAGAGAAGTTCAGAATGTTTGCAATAATTAAACAGTATGTCCTAAAATAATCTAAAGATTATGGGGAAATATTTGAGTGTGTAATTTTCCATTTGACCAATTAAAAGTTCCAGAAGTTAACTAAGCACATTTTAGGAGAAAATATGCTGCTCTAGAGTCTGACTCAAAATTTGCATGCAGTAGCCATAGGAGTGCTCTGTAAAACAAAGAATATTCCAGTAAACTGTATCTACCCTTTAAAAAAAAAATTACTTGCCTATTTTTGAGAGAGAGAGAGCACAAGTAGGGGAAGAGAAGAGCAGAGAGAGAGAGAGAGAGAGAGGAAAACACAGAATACAAAGTAGGTTCCAGGCTCCAAGCTGTTAACACAGAGCCAAACTCAGGGCTCAAACTTATGAACTGTGAGATTGATGACCTGAGCCGAAATCGGATGCTTAACCGACTGTGCCACCCAGGCGCCCCGCTGTACCTACCTTTTTGAGGACAAGTTGGACCTATAAGTAGAAAGGGGAGAAAAGTATATAATATCACGAAATTATGTTGCTTACATGTTTAAAGAAATTATTTTTGTATGCTTCAATGTATTGATTTCCTAACCAGTACATAGATTTTCTCTTAATTAAATCATGAGAGGGCCTTTATAAAATTGAATAAATCACATTTAAGATGGGATTTGAGTGAAGAGCAGAAAATTGGTGAAAAATGAAAGGAAGAATGTTCTAGGCTGAGACTCTAAAGTAAGAAAGTGCCAAAAGATTGAGTAACTTAAAAAGGGGGTGGGATGGGGGAAATGTGATAAATGAAGATGGAGAGACTGGATAGATAAGCTGTATTTTAGCTTTTTATTCTCAATATATTGGGAATCCATCACAGGACTTTGGATATAGGTTTGACATGTTTTATCCCTAAATTCTATTTATAATGACTTTTTTTAATAATGACTTTTTACTTAAGGAACATTACAAATCAGCTTGATGTTTAAAGAAGTAGTTTACTTTTATCAATTTTTCTTATATGATTATAGGATATTTGATTTCTCAATATGATAATGTTTTTGTTCATGTATTCAATTACCCATAAGAACATCTAAATAAATGAATAATTTTGTTTTTCATTATTAAAGGTCAGTTTTAGGAAGCAGTATAGTTTCTAAGTCAAGTGTATCTACTACTGAATCAATAGCAGAAGACCTAGAAGAACCATCCTATAAACGAGAAAAATTGACTAGTTTTACAGGTAATGAAAATGTGATCATTTATTTCAGTATCAGTCCCTTATTTCTTTAGCAAATATACTTATTATTTGTCAGGTACTTGAGATAAAAGAACTCTGGTAATGATTTCTAAATGCTGGCCAGAGGGGTAGCTACGGGAGAATTACCAGAGTAGTATCAATGTTCCCAAGGTGAGAATCTTGTACCACCAGCCTCAGGAATCACAGATACTGTTTGAGAAGTGCTTTGCTTCTAGGGCACCTGGGTGGCTCAGTCAGTTAAGCCTCTGGCTTTGGCTCAGGTCATGATCTCATAGTTGAAGAGTTTGAGCCCCACATGGGGCTCTGTGCTGACCACAGAGCCTGGAGCCTGGAGCCTGCTTCACATTCTGTGTGTCCCTCTCTCTCTGCCCCTCCCTGCTTGCGCTCTATCTCTCTCTCTCTCTCAAATAAACATTAAAAAAATTTTTTTAGGAGTGCTCTGCTTCTAACTCAGGAGATAAGTCATTCTGTTACACTGTGATCAGTGCCATAATAGGATATATGCAGAGTGTGATGGGAGCACTTTGAATGGAAAGATTAACACCTTTGAGGTGGGAAAAAAGAAAAGAATTAACAGAGAACATTATTGACTTTTGACTTGAGTTTTTAAAGATGATTAGTAATTTATCAGGAGAACAAATAGGGGTGGCTTCTTCCAAGCAGAACATAAAACATGAGGTAAAGGATTATGAAAGTAAAGGTAAAAAAATGAGGAAATAATGGATGATCAAAAGTGCTGGGTGAAGTGGGTACCTACTTGAGGAACGCTTGCCTTGGAGTGCAGTAAGAGTGTCTCTTCCGCTAAGATGATAATGAAGGATTAATGAAAATATTCATAAGGTTGGAAAAGTGCTTCATAGACTCTTTGGTGTTAAGATATGTAACAGGACTACTTCTGACAACAAGTAATGCCCAACTACCATTGGCTTAAATAATCATTTATTTTTCTCGCATTAAAAGAACTTAAAAGGTAGATAGCTTTTGGATCGGATCTTGTGGCTTAACTGTGAGACTCTAGATTGGCGACTCTGCTGTTCTCTTTCCTTAAGCCTTTTCTTCTTCCTTCTTGCTTCATGGTCTCAAAATATCTGCCCCAGCTCTGGATATTATATGCACATTAAAAGCAGAAAGGAGAAAGGCAATAGCTCCAGCCATATCACTTTTATTTATCAGGAAAGTAAAAGTTTCCCCAGGAAAGTCTTCTTTCCTATGTATTTCTACTGTTATCTCATTGGCCAGAACTCTGTCACATGGTGAACCCTAGCTTCAAGAGAGGCTAGGAAACTAAACACTTGATTTTCTTAATGGAAAGAGGCAAGGGAAGGGGGAAAGCCTTAGCAATGAAAACTTGGCAATCAGCAGTGTCTGCTGCAGGAGGGAAGATCATCCTCTCAGAGATAGACAAGGAGCATTGGATTATTATTGTAATCTTACCCAGACTCAGAGGGATTGAATCCCTCTGAAGGGATTGAATACATCTCACAATATGGTCTGTTCTTTGATCACATAAAAGCCACCTGCAACATATGACCCATCATATTTCGGTAAAATGATAATTAAAATAGCAATTAGTAAATGATTTTTATTAAGTCTTGTATTTTAGATTTACGAGTTATGAGGGCAACACCTGGAAAAATTGTAACAAAAGAAGACCTAGAAAAGACTATAGAGATAATACTCACAGAGACGGAAACACTAAGATTTTTTAACCTACCAACAGTCATGGTTTCTGTAGAATCTGAAGAAGCTATGAAAGTAAGGTATGTATGGCTCAATTGTCTATATTGCTTCTGTAATTTAAATGCTAAGTCAGAAGTTCCTATCCTTGTTTCTGTTTTGGGGCATTCCTGGGTAAATACTGGTGGCATACGTGCTTGGTGAAGTTCTATATAAAGTTATATATGTGCCTTATGAAATGATATGAAAAGTGTTTGTGGGGTTTTTTTTGAAAACTATTTATGTTGTATGTACTTTTTTCTAGAGGAAGAACCCATAGGTTTACCATACTCTTTAAAAAGTGGGTACACTACTAAGTCAAATAATAAAAGAAATAAAGGAAGCTTCCAAGTGTCAATAAAGGTTTTAATGATATTTTTTTTTCTTTTATGCATATGTAAGTTATTTCCAGTTTAAAAGAAAGGACTGGGGTGCCTGGGTGGCTCAGTAGGTTAAGCGATTGACTCTTGATTTTGGCTCAGGTCATGATCTCATAGTTCGTGGGATCAAGCCCAGCATGGGGCTCTGTGCTGACAGTGTGGAGCCTGCTTGGGATTCTGTCTCCCTCTCTCTCTGCCCCTTCCCCAGTCATGCTCTCCCTCTCTCTCTCCCTCAAAATAAATAAATGAAACATTTTATAAAAATAAAAATTAAAAAATAAAAAGAAAGGCCTGACATTTTTATATTCAAAACTTAAGTAAAAATATGTTATTGGAAAATAACTGAATTTACTATATTAGAGCAGATTTTCCATTGCTCCTTATTAATGAATTCAAATAGATCATTAGTTTTTGCTCATTTATTTTGCCTCATTAAGGATTGTTATGCCTTTTTGGGAGAATTTGGGAGAATTGACCCCTTTATCATTATGTAATGCCCCTCTATAATGCCCCTCTGATAATTTGCCTTGCTCTGAAGTCTGCTCTGTCTGAAATTAATGTAGCTACTGTAAACAGATTTTTGGGGTGTCTGGGTGGTTCTGTCAGTTGGGTGTCTGACTTTTGATTTCAGCTTGTGTTGTTGATCCCAGGTGCTGGGCCTGGAGCCTGCCTGAGATTCTCTCTCTCTTTATTCCTCTGCCCCTCTCCTGTGCTCACGCTCTCTCTTTCAAAAATAAAAAAAATATATACATTATTAATATAGTTATTCAGATTATTTAGATTCAAATATAATTTGAATACGATTCAAAGTACTAAAAATCTATCAATAAAATATTTTTAGGATATTATTCTTACCCAAATATAAAACATCCTAGAATTATTTGGACTATAAAATATAGTACAAGTAGATCCTGAATAACACACTTTGAAATTCTTAAGACATAAGGGAAAGCTCTTAACACCAGAAAAAGGAAAGGAGCAAATAACAAATGGATAGATACGTGATCTGAAATCAGAGGTGGAGAGATGCTAGAAGCAAACGTTAAAATTAACACACGGATCTAGAGTCCAGCAGGTCTTGGACCCGCACAAATTAAGAGAACTAAAAGAGACATTTTTGTATTAAGGAAAGTCCTTAAAAGGATTTCAGTTATCTCAAGTGATCCCAGGTTTCAAAGCTAATATCATAAGCAAACATGAATTTTCTCTGGAGGAAAGCATATCCCATTTAGACTCAAGATTCCCTCAGATTGAGTTTGGTAAAAATACACCAAACCAATAAAAAAGTACTATGAATGAGAATTAAAAGAAATAACAGACCAGAGATCTACACCCTGAGGACTATGGATAATGAGATATTAGGACTCTATTATGAGATATAGAATATAAAATATATGTGAAATATTTAAATAAAAGATAGTGTTAACACCTCACTAACATCAAGAAACTATCGAAATGATGACTCATATTTGCAAAAACATCTAAAAAGAACTTTAAAATAAAGTATATTTATATAATTGTTGAAGTTAAACAGAAAACATTGAATTTAAACACGACATAATCAAACATTTAATAAATTGAAACATAGGTCTGGATAAATTCTACAAAATAAACCTTGGAAAGAAAAATGTGATATAAAGTATGAAAGAGAAGTTAAAAAAAGAAATTGACAATAGAATAAAGGTCTAAAATGTACCTGGTTTGTTCCAAAATATCAAAATACGAAGAATGGAGGAGATGAACTCCAAAGAGTTCAAAGAGAGTGGGTAAGGATGTTCCCAAGCTATTAAGGCACCACTTTACAGAAACGAATAAATAAAAAGAAATCCACAAAAAAGAAATGCACTTGGTGCATTATATTGATACTCCAGAATACCAAATACTAAACGAAGATTTTACTTTTTATTTTTCTATCAGTGTTTATTTATTTTGAGATGGAGAGAGAGCAAGTGGGGGAGAGGCAGAGGAAGAGAGAGGGGGACAGAGGATCCAAAGTGGGTTCCCTGCTGACGGCAGAGATCCTGATGCAGGACTCCAAACCTGCAAACCGTAAGATCATGACCTGAGCTAGAGTTGGATGCTTAACTGACTGAGCCACCCAGGCACCCCCAAAAGAAGATTTTAAAAACAGAAGGAAAAAAGAAAAAAAAATCATCTACAGAGAAATAATTAAACCAATTATTACCTAGCATTACTAGGGACAAAGAAGATCACTTTATAATGATAGGAAGGTATAATAATTTTAATCTTGAATACTCCTAATAAAATAACCTCAACGTATATGAAGCAAAAATTAGAAACTTGTTAAGTATAAGTAGGTGTGTTAAACTTGCTTCTCTTAATTACTGTATGTCAACCAGATATAAAATTCACATAGATATAGAAAATTTGAACCAAAGACATAATTTAATGATCACATATAAAACTCTGCATTCAATAGAGAATACACACTCTTTTCAAGCACACACCAATTATTTTTAAAAATCATTCATGCACAAGACCATGAAACAAGGTTTCAAAAATTCCAAAGAAATAGTATCATACAAACTCAATTCTCTGACCACAAATAGAATTAAGTTAAAAATTAATAACATAAATCTCAATTAAAACACAGACACACATTCAGATACACATTTGGAGGTTAAAAAGCACATTTTCTAAATTCCTTATGAACCAAAGAAGAAATCATAATTGGAATTTAAGAAATACTCAGAAGTAAATAATTATTAAAATAGCACATACCTACAGGATGGCACAAATGTAGTACTCTGAAGGAAATTTATAGCTTTCAGTGTTTATAGCAGAGTTCATAAAAACTGTGTGGAGATAGTGCCAGCACGTCGTTGGGCACTGAAAGTAGTAAGGATGCTGGGAGGTATAGTAAGTAGAGTCTTTTGGAGGTAGTTTAGTGCAGTCTTGTCTTTTCTTTTCTTTGTCATGTTTATTTTTGAGAGAGAGGGACAGAGCACACGTGGGGGGAGGGGCAGAGAGAGAAGGAGACACAGAATCTGAAACAGGCTCCAGGCTCTGGACTGTCAGCACAGGGCCCGACGGGGGGTGGGGGGGGGCTCGAACTCATGAACCATGAGATCGTGACCTGAGCTGAAGTCGGATGCTAACCGACTGAGCCACCCAGGCGCCCCAAGTGCAGTCTTTTCCTAAGGAGTTTTTTGAACTCTCACTTCACATTTGGTGAAATCCACATTAAAGAAAATAATTTTAAAGAGAAGGCATAATATAAAGAGATAATATCCATGGCAATAATTTTTATTAATGAGTTGAATATACTTTATATTTTATAGGCGGAGAAACAAGAATTATGAGACCCTTTGTAGAAATAGATTAGGCAATGACTTATATGCTGAAAGGATGATGCAGACTATTAATGGAGCACCAAAGAATAAAGATGTTCAGTGTGACAAAATCGTAAAAGAAGACAAAGGTAATTTATATTTCATTCTGCTTGATAAAGTACATATTTTAATATACATTCTTTGAGTCTGTCAGTTAACAAATAAATGTTGAAATATATGAAGTAAAGATAGAAATACTTTGGTCAAATCACAATAGCAGCTAGGTCCTGTAATCTATAGCTTTTAGAACTTGACAAATAATGAGTAATAAATATAAATATAGATGATTTAGATAACATAATTATAATTTTGATATTTATAGAAACTCTATTATAGAATTTTGTGCTATTCAAATGTTTATGAAACATTTAGAGAAACTGATTGCTTAACCATAACTAATAGCATTTAAAATGTGCCAGACACTATTCTAGGCCTTCCACATTTATTAACTGGTTTAATTCTCACGACAACACAATGAGGTAGGTACTATTGTTACTCTCCATTTTTGGAGGCAGAAACAAGCAAAGAGAAGTTAGCTAACTTGACCAACGTCACTCAGCTAGTATGGCACGCAGTAATACCCTCAGACAGTCTGGTTCTAGAACCTGTGCTCTGTACTACACTTACTGTCTCTCAATGTTCATAAATTCATAACCCTGCATAGCCAAAAATTCTGTGAGGTAGGGCCAGAAAGGTAATTAGAAAAAAGTTATTAATTTTAATGGCTTTTGTTATTCAGCAAAATTATAAGCTAGTTCTTTGAAAAGATTAAAATAAAACTTCTAAGCAAATGCTAAGTCAAGCCAAGGGTAACTTATAATTAGTAGGAAAGTTTTGTGGCATTCTTACTCACTCTTGCCCTACTCCCCTTCTCAGTATGGTGATGGTCTTAAAGGCAACTGCCTGCCTTCCCAGTTTGAGACCCTGGCCTCTGGTTCCAGAGAAGCAGAGCAGACCTTACTCTCAAAGGATTTGGCTTCTTTGTTTTAACCTGCCTGGGAATACCTGAAGGACTGACCCAGAGCACTTGTTTTTGTTTTGTTTTGTTTTGTTTTGTTTTGTTTTTTTAACTCAGGACACACAGGCGGTAAAGCAGCTGTGCATATTGCATTCCCAACAAATATTGCAAAGTAAATGAACAACTCATCTCTCTTAGAGGCAAAAGAATACAATGGAGTCAAACAAGAAACACACTGTAAGCCTGAGAGAAAAAGCTAGGGAGGGAGATCTTTGGGAAATTAAGATATTAAAAAAGGCTTGTATATACAGGGAAATTTAGAAAGTCCTGTGCATGCCTAGGACAAGATGCAAGCTCAGGAAAGACTTGAAAAGATCCTAAGCTTTCCCCTCTGGCTGATCTCAGGCTTAGTACAGGCAGGAAGTGAAGGCTAAGGCATACATGTAAACAGCCTGGTTAAGCATTAAAGGAATACCTTAACATTGACCCACTCTACAAGACCCAGAGAGGTTTTTTATCCTTTGTTTGTCTGTTTCTTTTCTTTTTCTTTTCTGTCTTGTTTTTTTCTGATGGACTGGTCGGGGAGGGTGGAGGAATTCAGGTATTCAAGGAGATCTCTGTCATGACACTTGCTGACCAAAAGCTTCTGCGATGATACATGACAAAGAATACAGACTTTATAAAAATAGTTTAGAAACATCACTAAGCAAACAAACAACGAGTACTCACAGCAAACTACAAAAACAAACTCCAAGGAGCAAGAAGAATCTGATTTCCAGAGTTACCACATTATTATATTCAAACTGTTCAGTTCTCAAAAAAAATTACAAAGGATAGAAAGAAATAAGAAAATATGGCCCATTTGAAGAATAAATTAACTGAAACTCTCCCTGTGGAAGTACAGACATTGTATTTATTAGCCAAAGACTTTAGATCAATTGTATCAAACATTCTGATAAAGCTAAAGGAAACTATGGGCAAAGAGCTAAAGCAAACAAGAATGGTGTATGGAAAAAAGAAGAATATAAATAAAGGGACAGGAATTATAAAAAGAAACCAAACAAATTCTGGAGATTAAAAGTACAATAACTGAAATGGAAATACTAGAGTTATCCGTGGCAGATTTGAGCAGGCAGAAGAAAGAATCTGCAATTCTTAAAGACATGTCAATTGAAATGATCTAGTCTGAGGAGAAGAAAGAAAAAAGAATAAAGAAAACTGAACACAGCCTGAAGGACCTATGGGGCTCCACCAAGCATACCAATATACACAGAAAGAGAATTTCAGAATGATAGGAGAAAAAAGAGATAAGGGGAACAAAAAATATTTGAAGAAATAATGGCCAAAAAACTTCCCAAATTTCATAAAAGTCATGAATCTGCATATCTGAGAAGTTCAGCAAACTCCCAAAAAGATAAAGAGATCCACACTCAGACACATTATAATTAAGTGTTGAAAGAGAATCTTGAAAACAGCAAAAGAAAAGTGACTCTTTTCATGTACAAGGGATCCTCAATAAGATTACACCCAATTTCTCAGAAACCATGGAGTTCAGAAGTCAGTGGGATGCCATACATAAAGAGATGAAAGAGAAAACTGTCAACCAAGAATTCTATATCCTTCAAATAATCCTCATGAGGGAGAAATTAAATAATTAAGATTAAATACTTTCCCATGAAGGAGACAATAAGAAATTCCCAGGTAACAAAAGCCAAGACAATTTAGCATTAGTAGAATTGCCTTATAAGAAATGCTAAAGGGACTCCTTCAGGCAGAAATGAAAGGACACCAGACAATAACTTGAAGTCATATGAAGAAATGAAGAGCACTGGAAAGGTAACTACATAGGTAAATACAAAAGTCAGCATTATAATTTTGGTTTGTATCTCCACTATTTTTGCAATATAATTTAAAATAAATGCATAAAACAATAATTATAAAACTATACAAATGGACACACAGCATATAAAGATGTAATTTGTGACAACATCAGCACAAAGTGGGTGTGATGGAGCTGTATAGGAGTTCTTGTATACTATTGAAGTAAGGTAGTATTAATTCAAAATAGGTGGTTAAAATTTTAAGAAATTGATTGTAATCTGCAAGGCAACCACCAAGAAAATAACTCAAAAATTACAAAAAAGAAAATTAGATAGGAATCAAAGCAGAACACCATTAAAAAATCAAGTAAACACAAAAGAAGGCAGTAATGAAAGAATTGAGGAACAAACACATAAGACATAAAGAAGACAAAAATGGAAGAAATCCTTCCTGAATAGTAATTATTTTAAATAAGTAGATTAAATTCTCCAATTAAAAGGCAGATATTGGTAGGATGGGTTAAAAAACAAAAACTAAACATGATCCAAGTATATGCTGTCTAACAAGAGACTCACTTTAGAGCCACAGACAAAAATATGTAAGGGGAAAGGATGTAAATAGCAACCAAAAAAAGCTGAGAGGGCTTTACTAATATCAGACATAGTAGACTTTACATAAAATTATTACAGGAGCCAAACAGCATTATATACTGATAAAAAATTCAATCCATAAACAAGATATAACAATTATAAACCCATATGTACTCAACAAGAGAGCCTCCAACTATATGAAGCAAAAATTGATAGGATTGAAGGGAGAAAATAGGAAGTTCTACAATAAGAGTTGGGACTTTAGTACCCCACTTTCAATAATGGGCAGAACAACCAGAGAGATTATCAATGAGAAAGAAAATAGAGGACTTGAATAATAATATAAACTAGGCATAACAGACATATACACCATCCCAAACATCAGAAAACACATTTTTTTCTCAAGTTCACATGGAAAACTCTCCAAGATACACCATTATGTTAGGTAATAAACAAGAGGAAATAAAAATTTTTAAATCAATATCTTTTTTGACCACACTTAATGACATTAAAACCCTATAACAAAAGGAAAACTGGGAAATTTAAAAATATTTAGAAATTAAACAACACACTTTTAAATGACTTTTTTAATGTTTATTTTTGAGAGAGAAAGGGGGGTGGGAGAGGGGAGGGGCAGAGAGAGAGGAAGGCACAGAATCTGAAGCAGGCCCCAAGCCCTAAACTCTCAGCACAGAGCCGGACGCGGAGCTCAAACTCACAAATCACAAGATCGTGACCTGAACTGAAGTGGGACACTTAACCAACTGAGCCATCCAGGCACCCCAAACAACACACTTTTAAGCAACCTGTGCATCAGAGATGAAAGCACAAGGGAAATTAGAAAATATTTTGAGATGAGATGAATGAAAATGAAAATAAAACATAATAAAACTTATATAGTGAAAGTAGTGCTTAGAGAGAAATTTACAGCTGCAGATACATTTAAAAAAGAAGATACCCACCTGAAACTAATGTAACATTATGTGTCAACTATACTTCAATATAAAAAAAAATAATAAAAATCTCAAATCAATAATCTAACTTTACACATTAAGAATGAGATAAGATAAAACTAAACCAAAAGCCAGCATAAGGAAGGAAATACTAAAGATTAGAGTGGACATAGAGAAAAACTAATGAAACTAAAAGTTGGTACTTTGAAAAGATCAACAAAACTGACAAAACTTTAGTTAGATTGACTAAAGAAAGATAAGAGAAGATTCAAATTACTAAAATGAAAAGTGGAAGTGAGGACATTACAGAAATAAAATAGATTATTAAAAAAAGTGAACATTTGTATGCCAATAAATTAAATAGCTAAATGAAATGGACACATTCCTAGAAATCCTTCCCTGCACAGACATGTTCTGTTTTACCCTGACTGCTTTAGAGAAGACATGATGAACAGAAAATATAGAACATCCCACTTACCTAACCATACTTTCATTGGATATTCGATGCCCAGCTTGTCAGGTGCCCTGTGAAGATTAAGTTCTGTGTTTCCAAGGACACATTCATGATCTCACCATGTGATTTCTTCATAAGTGGCTCTTGTAAACTCTCAGGGAAGCTGAAGTCAGAATGTGACCCAGACTGTTCTGATGATCTTCTCCTGAGAGTCCTCCTTTAGTAGTCCTCCTCTAATAGTAGTGATTTTGTTCTCTTTTTATTCATCTGTGATAGTGTTTGCTATTCAGTTTTTAAAACTAAAGTATATATTGTGTAGGTATACATATATCAGAGAGCCTTACCTGAGGTTTTCCAAGAAGAAACCTCTGCAGAAAGAATCTGAGTGCACATAGTTTATTTTGGAGGTAATCCTAAGAAACACTGGTAGGGGAGTAAGTGAAACAAGAAAGGGTAGGCAGCCAACAAAGGTTATGTGATCTAACAAATTACTTCTTTTGGTAACGAGTTCAATACTGCTAGAGAATCTGGGAGCCAGGTTATCTTATCATGCTCCAACTTTCTAAATCATTGTTTGAAGGCTGATGGGCTTGTTAGTTCCTTGGTACTTCTGGCCTGATTTGTGCACATCAAAGTGGCCCTAGTGGCCAAAGATGGCCCCAAGCAAAACAATATAGGTGCTGGCAGTTGCAGATTGGCCAGTAAGAGGTAATGCATAACAGATACGGGCAGGACAGTAACAGCATCTACCACAGGGGAGAAACCTTTTAAAGCAAAGCAAGAGTATGACCATTCCAAAAGTTAGGAAAAGTGGATGTGCTTCTGTTTGAGGTAGCTAGAAGGAGGTGGGCTATGATAGAAGAGTGTCTAGGAGGCTTCTAATCACCTGGAGATGTTCTATTTCTTATCCTGGCTGGTGAGTACATGGTAGTAATTCTTTACACATATAAGTGTTATACACTCTTCTATGAATGATAGTATTTCATAGAAAAGTTTAATTAAAAATAATGAGAGATAGTCCATATTCAAAAATTTCAGTGCAGACCAATTAAATATTAAAGTCTTATGGATCAGTAAGAAAAGAATATGTCTTCCTTGCCTGATTTGGGATGAAATTGAAAGAGATGCAGGAGTCAGAGAGATGGAAGTCAAATATTAGCTTTATTACTGATAAAGTTAATTGAAAAATGTAGTCTTAAATCTGCAGCTAAGTGGAATTGGCATTTCTTCCTTTCAGAATAGATCTTACCAGTAGTAATTAGCACAGCTAGACCAGCACAGACCTTCTTTTTTAGGGGTGAGACCTGACCAGGAAGCATGCTTTCTGCCATTGAACAGACCTAACAAAAGAATCTGGAAGTGGCTAAGCACAATGCCTTCTAAACTGTCCTATAGGATTAGTCACTTTTCTCCGCAGTGAGCGAATGAGGGTTATAGTGAGGTCAAGGTGTTAATTTAGCTGAAGTTCCCTCTGTAAAGATTCACAGAGAGTGAAGGAAAAGTTTCCACCTGACAGTAGACATATAGTAGTTTATTATAAAAGTGGCATTTCGAATAAATAGATAATTCAATAAGTGTATAATTCAATAAATCTTTGCAGATTTCATAAAACCAGCTTGTTTTCTATGGATATTATACTACAATAATGTCTTTTATAAAAACATGTGTAGGGGCTCTTGGGTGGCTCAGTCGGTTGAGTATCCCATTCTTCATTTTGGCTCAGGTCATGATCCTGGAGTCGTGGGATTGAGACTCAGGTCAGGCTCTGCACTGAATATGGAGCCTGCTTAAGATTCTTTCTTTCCCTCTGCCCCTCTCCACCCACTTGCACATGCATTCTCTCTCTAAAAAAATTTTTTTAAAAAGCTTGGTAAGAGCTCATTTCTATTATAAAAAATACACATATTTCTTCATATGTGACTCTGGAAGGACATAGACCAAAATGTTAGCAGTTATTATCTTTGGGTGATGGAAATATAAGTCATATTTTTCTTTTCTTTTTTCACAGTAAGCATATCTTTTTACTCAGCTAAAATATAAAATTATTTTTCTGCAAATGTTATATGGCTAATTGCTATTCTTTTATAGTCTGAGTTAAACTAATAGAGAGAAACAATATTTTAAAATGGGTAAAAACTGTTTCGACATATTCTGGACTCAGAAACGCGCAAAACACAGATATAGTTGGGAATGCTTTTTTTCTGATATTAGTTAAAACTTTCTTTAGTATAAAAAACAGTATAAAATTGGGAAGTCACAATCATGCTTTTTTTCTTTTTCTTCAAGAAACAGACTCTTAACTGTAGAGAGCAAACTGATTGTTATCAGAGGGGAGTTGGGTAGGGGGATGGGTTAAGTAGGTGATTAAGGATGGGGATTAAAGAATGCACCTTTTGTGATGAGCACAAGGTGTTGCAGGGAAGTGTTGAATTACTAAATTGTATACCTGAAGCTAATATTACACTGTATGTTAACTATCTTGAGTTTAAATAAAAACTTAAACAAACAAAAACCAAAAAAACATTCATTATTTATTGTTTTATTTTGTACATGTTATTATGGCATGTGGTTTGAGATTTTTTTATTTCTTAGGTTAATTTATTCAAATGTACAAATGTCATGATGGTACCCAAACTAAAATTACCCATGTTATTTGTTATTCTCAAATGAGAAAAAACTTTAAATCACCCTAACATTTTATATTGCTCATGTAATTTATAACATGTACCTTTATTTATGTAGCAATTATTAGTGATCACATAACAGTATATTCCTATTTACTCAAATTACTAAACTTTCAGTTAAAGGAAGAAAAAAGTTTAAGTACTTCAACATAGAAAGACACAATTACCTCCTATGGTATTTTACTTTATGAACATGGAAATTGTACCCTTTTCAATTAGCGAAATAAGCTAGGTATTCTGTGTATAACTTTCTTAAATATAACTAGGTTGTTTTTTTTTAATTTTTTTTTAACGTTTATTTATTTTTGAGACAGAGAAAGACAGAGCATGAACGGGGGAGGGTCAGAGAGAGGGAGACACAGAATCCGAAACAGGCTCCAGTCTCTGAGCTGGCAGCACAGAGACCGACGCGGGGCCCGAACTCAGGGACTGCGAGATCACGACCTGAGCCGAAGTCGGCCGCTTAACCGACTGAGCCACCCAGGCGCCCCAAATATAACTAGGTTTAATAAAATAGAAATGTTACTATGAAATGTGAGTTAATATTCTTGCTAATTGAAAACATTTTGAAATACCAGAGCTCCTTCATTTTGTATCATGAAAATAAAAGTTTTAACAATGAGGTGGTTGCATTTATTGTATCCAGATCTTGTTTTGATTTTTAGGGAAAATAATTCTTTAGCAAATCACTGGACTTTAAAAATTTAGCAAGTTTAGCCTTAGGAATATGGTCACTGATAAAATAATTGCTACATGAGCCTTTCTTTGTTATATCAATAATGAAAGGGGTTGGAATTCTTTTTTTTATTTGGAGATAAATAATATTGCCAATTTTTGCTTGGAGACTTGTTATATTTGCTCAAATGAACAAATATAATGTAAACACAAATATTTGAAAGAGAAGATAATAACCCTACTACTTTACAAATTTCTTGAGAACAGAATCTACATTTTCCCAGCAAGTATAATCTTTTCACGTTAAGTATATAGGAGATGTTATGTGCTAAAAATGGGATTATATTATTATAAATTAAAAGTTCTACAGAATATAAACATATTAACCAGAAGTGAAAGAATGCTAAATGCTTATTATAACACGGTTGTCCAGGTCCATATTAAGCAAGACCTATAGCGACAGACTGATGGGATTCCGCTGCATCAGCTTGGGATGGAAGGGAGAAAGGAGAGAGTATCAAAAAGGATGGTGAGGATAACTTGGAGTTATCATTAAAACACGGAGAGATTTTTCTATAACTAGTTGTGTATAACCTAAACTATTAGAACTTGGTTGAAACTAATTTTTACCTATCTCTTTACTTAGGTATAATGTCCACTACTTGGGATTTGCATGATTCTTACATTGCTATGGAGCTTTCATCTTTACCAGCAAAACAATCTATCCTTGATTCATGTGGTAAAGCAAATGTACCTTCTAAAGATCGAGAGCAAAGAGTGCCAGGGAGTACTACAGAAAAAGGTAAGGTTTCATTTATGTCAGTTTTTTTTTTTAATGGGAGGTGTCACGAATGTGTGTGTCATCTTTGCACAAGATGCTAGTCTTCTCTGTATCATTCTAACATTACTGTACGTGCTGCCTCAGCAAGCACTATCTCAGTTTTTAAAAAGTGACGTTTTCACACGTCATTGTAAGTAAATTCTTTCTTGGCAGTCACAATACTTCATTTCTGGTGAAACGTGAAAAATACAACTTTTATTCAGAAATAGCATTGTTAGTCTTTCACATCATCTTGGACTCTGAACTGAAAAATTTAATTTTTCTTGGATACCTGTCAAGAGCTTCAAAGAGTCTGTCTTTCTCTGTTGCTTACTCGCTCTTAAGCTCTCTTTCATATATATTATGACATATGTTAAATATGTCACCAATATTCTTTTGGTTTTTAAAATTATATTTAAATTATATAGTCATGTAGACTATAGCCATGTTTTACTGAAAGTTGTTTACAATGAAGACCAGTTTATTTTCCCAGAGAACAATGAAGGGGAAGAATGAATTATTAGCACTAAAGAAATGTTGTTTGTTGCTTAAATGTTAATGTCCATATAGTAGTTTTGCTTTTAGAAGCTAAAATTTTTCCTGCGAAAAATTGCTAAGAAAAACATCAATCTTAGGCTGAAAAATTACATTGGGACTTCAAAATTGGATATACGTACTCCACCTCTATTAAGGCCATTTACACACAAAAAAAGTGTAAGTGGAAGGTCCTAAAAGAAAAATGTCTCAATTTGTGGGTCTTTTATTTCTTGTGTATATGGGTGTGTTTTAAAAAGCAAAAAGGAATAATAGAACCATATTCAAGAACTATAATACAAAATAAAAGTATACTCTAGTTTAGCATTATGGCCAATTAAGGGGATAGGGGAGACCATAAGTAGGAAAAGGGAAAAAATAAAAAATAGAAAAAGATAGGCAGCACAGGTAAATGATCGGATTTATTGAGTGTGTAAAGGAGAGTCAGATAAAAACTCGTAGCATTATTAGATCACCTCTAAAGTCCCTTTTGCCTCTGAGATTTTATAATGCAAATACATAGAAAAAAAGTTAAATATGGCCCATATTTGGTTTAAGAAGTGTTTCTATTCTATTTAAACTTTGAATGTACAGGTTGTATGTTAGCCATTACGTTTGAGGGAAAAAGGGCCATGATTTCCATTTTTGAATGTGTAAGACCCTAGCTCAGTTCACAAGGAGAAATTATTTTCTCTCATGAGCTCTTTAAAAAAAAATTTTTTTTTAATGTTTATTTATTTTTGAGAGAGAGAGAGAGAGACGGAGCATGAGCAGAAGAGGGGCAGAGAGAGAGGGAGACACAGAATCTGAAGCAGGTTCCAGGCTCTGAGCTGTCAGCACAGAGCCCCGATGTGGGGCTCGAAATCATGGACTGCCAGATCATGACCTGAGCTGAAGTCAGACGCTTAACTGACCCATCCACCAAGGCGCCCCATTTTTTTTTTAAGAGAGCTTTAGATTTTGAAAACGTAATAGACATTTGAAGCACAGGTTTAAAGTTAGAGAAAAATTGAGTAGAGAGTACTGAGATATCCTTCTAATTTCTTCCTTCATCCCTCCCCCAGCCCTTGGTGCAGTTTCCCTATTCCTAACATCTGGCAATAGTGTGGTATGTTTGTTACAATTGATGAATCAATATTGATACATTATTATTAACTGAAATCCATAATTTACATCAAGGTTCACTCCTTGTGTTGTACAGTTCTATGAGTTTTGTCAAATGCAATATGTGTCGGTCATTACAGTTTCATATAGAATAGTTTCATTGACCTGAATATCCCCTGTGCTCCACCTAGTCATCATTCCTTCTCCATTCCTCTGACCATCGCTGATCTTTTTATTTTGTCTATAGTTTTGTCTTTTCCAAAATGTCATATAGTTGCAATCATACAATATGTAGCTTTTTCACACTAGCTTCTTTCACTAAACAATATACATTTAAGGTTCCTGTGTGCCGACTCATGACTTGACAGCTCATTTATTTTTCACTAGAAAATATTAAATTATATGGATGTACCACAATGTGTTTATTTATTTATTGAAGGATTTCTTTGTTGCTTCTAGTTTTTGGTGACTGTGAACAAAGCTGCTATGAAAATTCCTGTGTAGGTTTTTGTGTGGACATAACTTTTCACCTCATTTGGGTAAATACCTAGGAGTACGGTTGATGGGTCATATAGTAAGGGTATGCTTAAGACTCTTAAGAAACTATGAAACTGTTTTCCAAAGCGGTTGTACCATTTTGTATTACCACCAGCAACACAAGTGAATGCTTCTGTTGCTCCTCATTCTATCAGTATTTGATACTGTTTACTTTAAAAAATTTTTTTAAATGTTTATTTATTTTTGAGAGAGAGAGAGAGAGAGAGAATGAACAGGGGAGGGGCAGAGAGAGGGAGACACAGAATCGGAAGCAGGCTCCAGGCTCTGAGCTATCAGCACAGAGCCCGATGTGGGGCTCAAACCCATGAACCCATAAGATCATAACCTGAGCCAAAGTTGGACACTTCACCGACTGAGCCACCCAGGTGCCCCTGATACTATTTATTTTTAAAACTTTTTAGCTGTTCTAATGGATGTATAGTGGTATCTCATTATTGTTTCTTTTAATGTTTATTTATTTTGAGAGAGAGACAGAGAGAGAGAGAGAGCATACCAGTAGAGGAGAGACAGAGAGAGAGGGAGAGAGAGAATCCCAAGCAGGCACTGTACTAATAGTGCAGAGCCTAACATGGGGCTCAGTCTCACTAATGGTGGGATCATGACGTGAGTGAAAATCAAGAGTCAGAGACTTAACTGACTGAGCCACCTAGGCACCCCATCTCATTATTGCTTTAATTTGCAATTCCCTAATGACATGTGATGTTGAACAGTTTTTCATATATTTATTGGTAGATTTATATCTTCTTTGGTGAAGGGTCTAATTGAATTTTATGTTATTTTTTAAATGGGACTGTTTCTTATTGTTGTATTTTATGAATTATGATAAATTAAGTTCTTTATCAGGTAAGTATTTTGCAAAATTTTCTCCCATTTTGAGGCTTGTCTCTTCATTTTCTTGGTCCTTCATATTTAATCCTTTAATTTAATAAAGTTCAATTTAACATTTTTTTTTCTTTTTCAAATTGTGCTTTTGGTATTGTATCCAAAGATTTATCACCAAACCCAAGGTCACCTGGGTTTTCTATGTTGTCTCAGAAAAATGTATAGTTTTGTATTTTATTTTATTTTATTTATTTTTTTAACGTTTATTTATTTTTGAGACAGAGAGAGACAGAGCATGAATGGGGGAGGGTCAGAGAGAGGGAGACACAGAATCCGAAACAGGCTCCAGGCTCTGAGCGGTCAGCACAGAGCCCGACACGGGGCTCCAACTCACGGACTGCGAGATCATGACCTGAGCTGAAGTCGGACGCCCAACCGACTGAGCCACCCAGGCGCCCCTAGTTTTGTATTTTATATTGAGGTTCATTTCAGTTAGTTTTTGTGAAAGGCATAAATTCTGTGTTTGCATTTTTTAAACATATGGATGACCAATTGTTCATTTGTTGAAGACTCCCTTGAGTTTTCTTGCTCCTTTGTCAAATATCTGTTGAATGTATTTGTGTGGGTCTGTTTCTGAGCTCTATTCTGTTACACTGATCAATTTATCTATTCTTTCACCAATATCCCATTGTCTTGATTAACTGTAGTTCTATAGTAATTCTTAAAATTGGGTAGTGTCAGTCTTCTTCTTCTTCAGCATCGTGTTAGCTATTCTTGTTCTTTTGCCTCTCCATAAAAACTTGAGAATCAGTTTGTCAATGTCAATAAAATAACTTGGTGGGATTTTTTGACTGGGATTGCACTGAAGCTATATATCAAATTATAAAACATTGGCATTTTAACAATATGGAGACTTCCTATCCTTGAAAATTTGTTTGGATCTTTGATTTCTTTCATCAGAGTTTTGTAATTTCCTCATGTAGATCTTGTATGTATTTTGTTAGATTTATAACTTAAGCATTTAACTTTTTAGTGCCAATATAAATAGTATTATGGTTTTTATTTCAATTTTCTTTTTTGTAAGTTTATTGATTGATTGATTGAGAGAGAGAGAGAGCATGTAAGAGGGGCAGAGAGAGAGGGGGAGAGAGAGAATCCCAGGCAGACTCCACACTGTCAGCACAGAGGCTGATGTGGGGCTTGAATTCATGAACTGTGAGATCATGACCTGAGTTGAAACCAAGAGTCGGACACTTAACTGACTGAGCCACCCAGGTGCCCCTATTTCAGTTCTCAGTTGTTCATCACTGGTTTATAGGTAAGCCATTGATTTTTGTATATTAATGGTGTTTACTGCAACCTTGCTCTAATTTTTATTATAATTGGAGAATTTTATATTTTTTCACAATTTATGGGGATTTTCTACACAAACACTCGTGTCATCTACAAAGTGTTTTTTTCCTTTCAAATTTGTATAATTTTTACTTCTCTTCCCTGACTTATTGTAGGACTAGGACTTCTAGTATGATGTTGGATAAAGGTGATGATAAGGAATATCCTAGCCTTGTTTCTTACCTTAGTGGGGAAATTTTTGGGTTTTCACCATTAAATATGATGTTCGTTATAGGTTTTTCATAGGTTTTTTAAAAATCAAGTTGAGGAAATTCATATCTGTTCTTATTCTCCTGGGTTTTTTTTTTTTTTTAATCATAAATGACTGTTGAATTTTGTCAAAAGATTTTTCTGAATCAAGTGTGATTTTTCTTCTTTAGCTTGTGGATCTGGTGAATTATATTGATTGGTTTTTAAGTGTTGCACTAGCTTTGCATACCTGGAACAAACCCCACTTTGTCGTATAAGTCTTCTTGTACACTATTAGATTTGATTTGCTAATATGATCTGGTGAATTATATTGATTGGTTTTTAAGTGTTGCACTAGCTTTGCATACCTGAAACAAACCCCACTTTGTCGTATAAGTCTTCTTGTACACTATTAGATTTGATTTGCTAATATTTTGTTGGAGGATCTTTGTGTTGCTTTCATAAACAATATTTTTCTGTAATTCTCCTTTTCTTGTAATGTTTTCATCTGGTATTCATATTAATGTCAGTCTAACAAAGTGAATTGGGAAGTGTTCTCTCTACTTATTTTCTGATTGTATAAACATCCTTAAGTGTTTAATATAATTCACCAGTAAAACCATCTGGGCCTGATGCTTTCTATTTAGAAAAATTATTAATTATCTATTCAATTTCTTTACAGATAGAGGCCTATTCAGATTACCTATTTCTCTTTGTGTGAGTTTTGGCAGTTTATGTCTTTCAAGGAATTGCTCCGTTTCGTCTAAGTTATCAAATCTGTGGACATAAGAGTTATTCACAGTATTTATTATTCTTTTGGGCTATGGGATCGGTAGTGATGACACCTTTGCTGTTGCTCATACTGACAATTTAGATGTTTTATTTTTTTTCTTGTTTAGCCTGGCTGATGATTATGAATTTTATCGATATTTTCAAAGAAACAACTTTTAATTTCATTGATTGTTTCTGATGATTTCCTGTTTTCAATTTTATTGATTTATGCTTTAATATATATATTAATATATATTTATTACATATTTAATATATATTATGTATTATATATTTTATATATATATTTGTTTCCTGCTTACTTTAGGCTTATGTTGCTCTCCTTACTCTAGTGCCCTGAGATGGAAGCTTAGATTACTAATTTTTAGATTTTCTTCTTTTTAGTATATGCATTCAATGCTATAAATTTCCCTCAAGCATTCTTTTTGCTGCATTTCACAAGTTTTGATAAGTTTTAGTTTTATTTTAATTTAGTTCAAATATTTAAAAAATTTAAAACTTTATCTGGAACTTCTTCTTTGACCTATTTTTTATTTATATATGTTTTTTAAATTTCCAAATATTTTGGGATTATCCAGCTATCCTTCTGTTATTAAATTCTAGTTTAATTCCACTGTGGTCTGAGAGCACATTTTTTATTATTTCTATTCTTTTAGATTTGTTTAGGTGTGCTTTGCGCCCCAGAATGTGTTCTATCTTGGTGAGCATTCCAAGTGAACTTGAGAATAGTGTGTATTCTGTTTAAAAAGTGTTAAAAGTTTCCAATTATAATAGTGGATGTGTCTAATTCTCCTTGCAATTTTATTAGTTTTTGCCTTATAGATTTGTAGTCTTGATTTTTTGCTGCATAAATGATTAGGCTTGCTGTGTCTTCTTGGAGAATTGATTTCTTTATTATTGTGCAATGCTTCACTTTATTGCTGATAATTTTCCTTGTTCTACAGTCTACTTTGTCTGAAATTAAATATAGCTACTCTGTCTTCTTTTGATAGTGTTAACATATCTTTTTAATTCTATCTTTTTAATCTATCTGTGTCTTTACATTTAAATTGGGCTTGTAGACAATATTTTAAAAAAAATTTTAATGTTTATTTATTTTAGAGAGAGAGCATGAGCAGGGGAGGGGCTGAAAGAGAAGAATAGAGATTGAGAATCTACACTGATAATGCAAGGCCCAACATGGGGCTCAAACCCATGAACCATGAGGTCATGACCTGAGCTGAAATCAAGAGCTGGATGCTTAACCAACTGGGCCACCCAGGCATCCCAATAGACAATGTTTTTTTTCAAATGTGAACTTTATTATTATTATTTAAAAAAATTTTTTTAACGTTTATTTATTTTTGAGACAGAGAGAGACAGAGCATGAACGGGGGAGGGGCAGAGAGAGAGGGAGACACAGAATCGGAAGCAGGCTCCAGGCTCTGAGCCATCAGCCCAGAGCCTGACGCGGGGCTCGAACCCACGGACCGCGAGATCGTGACCTGAGCTGAAGTCGGCCGCTTAACCGACTGAGCCACCCAGGTGCCCCGAAATTTATTATTTTTTAGGCATGGCAAGGCCAACAGATCAGAACACTATTGCCATTAAAATGATAGCTTGTTATATTCACAAATCTCAAGAAGAAGGAACATTCTACACTGTGAGCTACACAGAGAAGTACCAGAGTTGGTCAGGAGGCAGAAAGAATGAAGGGGAAATGTGGCCCAGAGTCTTTGTTGTGGTTTCTGTTAGTAGAATGAGAGAGTAGTTAATCATATGGCTACTTAAAAGTAGAGACCTTTCTGCGCTGTGGTCATGGAGAGATGTAATGACAGAAGAAGATCAGAGAGATGCAGTGATGTTGTCTTTCAAGATGGAGGAAGGGTTTGGGGTGGCTTGTAGAAGCTGAAAAAGATAAGTCTCTCTAGAGCCTCCAGAAAGAAACATAACCCTCTTAACTTTTTGGTTGTATCCCAGTGAGACCTGGGTCAGACCTCTAACTGACTGAACTCTTAAAATAATAAATTTGTGTGATTTTAACCTACTAAGTTTTGGGTAGTTTGTTGTAGCATCAACAAAAAATTAACACAATCGTATGGTATTTCTATAAAACAGTAATCCAGTCAGACCTTCATCTGAAGGCTAATAATCTTGTTTAAATTTGAAGAACAAGGTATAGAGATATAAATTACCTATGAGGTTATCATTGCTTATCTTCTGATAAACAGTGCATTTTTGAATGGTTAAGAATTCCAAAATGAAATAATATGTGTATATTTTTCATGTGCTTGGTAGATAAAAGATATTCAATAAATGTTTATTGAAGTTGTTGAATATTGGAGGAAAACAAACAGTAATGACAAAATGTCATTTTAAAATCCTTTGCAGGAATCATCTAATACTGCTGCATAAATTATTTTATCTTTGCATCATGTTTGTATTTTACAGATAGTGAAGCTAGTTCTTTAATGGATATAGAAAATGTAATTTTGACTAAAGTCCATGATGATGAAGTAGACCACTCAGAGACAATATTGAAATCTGACAAGTTTCATCAGGATTTATTTTTTATGGAACGAGTTCTAATGGAAAATATATTTCAACCAAAACTTGCAGCTTATCGTCAGCTTCCTATTTTAAAAGGTATTTTGAAAAATCACATTTAGACAAGCTCAAATAATCAAAAGAATTGAATGACGTTATCATTTTTAAATGTAACCTCCAGACTGGATCATCACTTATCAAAAGACATATTTATATACCTTTTAGCGTTAAACATCCAAATAACAGTAGAATTCAAACTACAGAGCACACAAAAAAGAGGTCACCCCTTAGATTAAAATCTGCAAAAGCTTCCATGGCTCTTTTCTCTTCCTTGCCCTTGTACTGAATTATTTTCTCATATTTAACCCCCTTTCCATTGCCATTGACACTTTCCAGGTTCTGGTGCTTATTACCTATCCATAATTTTATTACAGGGGCATTCTTCCTGTTCTTATTGCTACAAATCCCATCTCATATGTTCACAGAATATTTTGAAAGGTTTTAGAGATGAATTCAACCCTTCAATTTTTGAATGAAGAAGATGAAGAGTACAGAAACTTTCTAAGTTTGGAGTCTATGACAAAGCTAGGCATTCAACCAAGACCTGATCTCATTCCATTTCTCTTTCCACTTTACTATCCTGGTGTGCTGAGGTATCCCATACACAAGTTTGAACATGGCATTTAACTCTTAAAAAACCTTCAGTATCTTCCCATTTTGTAGAATAAATTACAAACCCTAAGATTTCCCTTGTGCTATTTTTCAGTTAAACCTTACCCCCCATAAACAGGTATTAACCTGACTTTTCTCACCAGAGATTGACTGTTTTGGTATATCATATAAGTGGGTTCATATGGTAAGTACGGTTGACCCTTGAACAAGGCAGGGCTTAGGGGTGATGACCCTGGCACAGTCGAAACTCCAAGTACAACTTTTGATTCCCCCCAAATTAACTACAAATAAACTACTATTGACCAGAAGCCTTACTTACAGCATAAAGTTAATTAACACACATTTTTATATTATATGTATTATGTACTATATTCTTACAATAAAATAAGCTAGAGAAAAGAAAATGTTATTAAAAGAATTCATAAGGAAAAGAAAATGCATTTACAGTTTTGTACATATGTTGGCCTGGGGCAGAGGCAGGGGCTTCAGTCCTGGCCCCAGAATGACAAAATGTGGTTTTCACTAAATAAAGTTGAAATGTTAGAACTGCTTTGGTACACTATAGAGAAAGGTATCCAAAGGCTTTGGGACATTGGAATGTTAGGGTGGATTTATCATGATGACCTGCTTATCCACTATAGAAGTGTCCGGATAATACACCTTTTAGCACAATTGTGAAAAATAAATTGGCTGGGTGCCCCAATGTCCTTGAAGAATTCTTTGCTCACTTTTCTCTGTAGGTCAGAAATTGTAGTGGGAACTACTGCTAGTCAACTGAGATCCTTAAACAATTAGATTCTGAGTGGCAGGGGATAAGTGGCAGCAGTTAATCACCAATGAAACGGTGGGCATGGTTACTGTAGGGTAAAGAGCAGTAATCAGAACAGTCTGACTCACAGAGATCCGTGGCATTGGCTAGCTGATCATCACGTCCTTAGAAGAGAAATAGGTAGGTGCTGTATTGGTTTGCTAGGACTGCCATAACAAAATACCACAAACTGGGTGGCTTGAACAACAGAAATTTACTTCCCCATAGTTCTGGAGACTGGAAGTCTGAGCTGAAGGTGTCAGTACAGTTGGGGTTTCCTCTGAGGCCTCTCTTTTAGGCTTGCAGATGACTACCTTCTTGCAGTCTCATCACTAGGTTTTTTTATCTGTGCTTGTGCCTTCCCTGTGTCTCTCGGTGTATCTAAATGTCCACTTATTATAAGGATAGCAGTCATATTTGATTAGGACCCAGAATAGTGGCCTTGTTTTAACTTAATCACCTCTTTAAAGCCTTTGTCTACAAACCCATTACATTCTAAGGTACTGGGGATTAGGCCTTCCAATATATGAATTTTGGGGAGATAAATCAGCCCATAAAATGTAGTCTCCTCCTAAATTCTTACTTAATCTGTATAAACAGAAGAGTCTTTTCTTTACAAAAGAAAAGTCATAGCCCTTTAAGCAATTTCTAGGCTTGAGTCAACTTGCAGACCCAGAACTCCTTGGATAAAGGGGAGGCTGCGTCTCTTTGAGAAAATATTTCACTACACTACCAAAAATGTATACTGTTAAAATTTCTCTCAGCCTTCCCCAGAGGGACCTACAGCCTTTTCCAAGAGTGACTGTGTAGTGGGGAACAGGAAATAATCATAAATTTCAGGGATTACTGGACACTAGCTCTGGACAGATACTAACTTCATGAGTCCCAAAACATCACTATGGTTTGTTAGCCGGAAAGAACTTATAGGAGTCAGGTGACCAATGGAATTTTAGCTCAGGTCCATCTCACAGTGGGTCCAGTGGGTAACTTAACTCATCTTGTAGTTATTTCCGCTGTTCCAGAATGTATACTTTGGAATAGAAATATTTAGCAACTGGCAGAAGCCCTACACTTGATCCTCGACCTATGTAATGGAGGCTATTCTGGTAGGAAATCGATAAGTAGAAGCCACTAGAGCTTCCGCTACCTATGAAAATAGTAAACCAAAGCAATACTATGTTTCTGGAGGGATTGTAGAGATTAATGTTACCATCGAGGGCTTGAAAGATGCAGAAGTATTGACTCCCATCACTTCCCCCATTCAGCTCATCTGTTTGGCTTGCATAGAAAATGCAGGATCTTGGGAAATAATGGTTGATTATTGTAAACTCAACCAGGTGGTGACTCCAATTGCAGTTGCTGTTCCAGATGTTTCCTTGGCAGCGCAAATTAACACACCACCTGGTACCTGGTATGTGACTATTGACACAGAAAATGCTTTCTTTTTTCTTCAGTACCTGTTGATAAAACCCACTGGAAGCCATTTGCTTTCAGCCTGCCAGGCCAGCAATACACCCTCACTGTCCTATAGGGGTATATCAGCTCTTTAGTTTTATGTCCTAATTTAGTCTTCAGGGAATTTTTCCTTCAACAAGACATCACACTGGTCCATTGCATTGATGACATTATGCTGATTAGACCTGGTGAATAAGAAGTAGACTTATTAGTAAGACATTTGCATCCCAGAGGGTGAGAAATAAATCTGATAAAAATTTTTTTTTAATTTTTTAAAGTTTATTTATTTTTGAGAGAGAGAGAGAGCATGAGCAGGAGAGGGGCAAAGAGGGAGTGAGATACAGAATCTGAAGCAGACTCCAGACTGAGCTGTCAACACAGAGCCTGATGCGGGGCTCAAACTCATGGACCGAGAGATCATGGCCTGAGCCGAAGTCGGACGCTTGACCGACTGAGCCTCCCAGGCACCTCTGATAAAATTTCAGGGGCTTTCCACCTCAGTGAAATTTCCAAAGGTTAAGGATAAGTTGTTTCTTCTGGCCCCTCTTATAACCAAAAAAGGTACCATGCCTAGTAGACCTCTTTGTTCTTTGGCGACAACATATTCCTCATTTGGATGTGCTACTTTGGCTTATTCACTAAGTGATCTGAAAAAAGGCTAGCTTTGAGTAAGCCCAGAAGAAAAGAAGATTCTACAAGAGGCCCAGGTAGTCATTCAGAATGCCCTGTCACTTGGGCCATATCATCCAGCAGATCCAGTGGTGCTTTAAGTGTCTCAGAGGGAGAGATGCTGTTTGGGACCTTTGGAAGGCTCTTGTAGGAATGGAGGACAATAATCTCTTCATTTGATTTAATTTTAGAACCAGAACCTGAAAAACCTGAAGACTTTCAAGAAGGTGAAAAACTTGAAAAGACAGAGGAAGAGGGTCAGAAGGAAGAGGAAGAAGAAATAGAAATAAGTACAGGACAATCAACAATACCAGCCAATTTAGAACGACTTTGGTCCTTTTCCTGTGACTTAACCAAAGGCCTTAATGTGAGCAGCCTTGCCTGGAATAGAAGAAATCCTGTAAGTTATTGAACATTTTAACAATTCTGTCTTTAGTATATAAGGGTGACTGTCAAGTACTAGTTGTTTGTTTTCTCAGACATTAGGCAAGGGATTTTATTTGACATAAAGTGGAGTTGTTTTTTTTTTTTTATCTTTTTATTTTATTATTATTATTTTTTATTTTTTAATATATGAAATTTACTGTCAAATTGGTTTCCATACAACACCCAGTGCTCATCCCAAAAGGTGCCCTCCTCAATACCCATCACCCACCCTGCCCTCCCTCCCACCCCCCATCAACCCTCAGTTTGTTCTCAGTTTTTAACAGTCTCTTATGCTTTGGCTCTCTCCCACTCTAACCTCTTTTTTTTTTTTTTTTTCCTTCCCCTCCCCCATGGGTTTCTGTCAAGTTTCTCAGGATCCACATAAGAGTGAAACCATATGGTATCTGTCTTTCTCTGTATGGCTTATTTCACTTAGCATCACACTCTCCAGTTCCATCCACGTTGCTACAAAAGGCCATATTTCATTTTTTCTCATTGCCACGTAGTACTCCATTGTGTATATAAACCACAATTTCTTTATCCATTCATCAGTTGATGGACATTTAGGCTCTTTCCATAATTTGGCTATTGTTGAGAGTGCTGCTATAAACATTGGGGTACAAGTGCCCCTATGCATCAGTACTCCTGTATCCCTTGGATAAATTCCTAGCAGTGCTATTGCTGGGTCATAGGGTAGGTCTATTTTTAATTTTCTGAGGAACCTCCACACTGCTTTCCAGAGCAGCTGCACCAATTTGCATTCCCACCAACAGTGCAAGAGGGTTCCCGTTTCTCCACATCCTCTCCAGCATCTATAGTCTCCTGATTTCTTCATTTTGGCCACTCTGACTGGCGTGAGGTGATATCTGAGTGTGGTTTTGATTTGTGTTTCCCTGATAAGGAGCGACGTTGAACATCTTTTCATGTGCCTGTTGGCCATCCGGATGTCTTCTTTAGAGAAGTGTCTATTCATGTTTTCTGCCCATTTCTTCACTGGGTTATTTGTTTTTCGGGTGTGGAGTTTGATGAGCTCTTTATAGATTTTGGATACTAGCCCTTTGTCCGATATGTCATTTGCAAATATCTTTTCCCATTCCGTTGGTTGCCTTTTAGTTTTGTTGGTTGTTTCCTTTGCTGTGCAGAAGCTTTTTATCTTCATAAGGTCCCAGTAATTCACTTTTGCTTTTAATTCCCTTGCCTTTGGGGATGTGCCGAGTAAGAGATTGCTACGGCTGAGGTCAGAGAGGTCTTTTCCTGCTTTCTCCTCTAAGGTTTTGATGGTTTCCTGTCTCACATTCAGGTCCTTTATCCATTTTGAGTTTATTTTTGTGAATGGTGTGAGAAAGTCGTCTAGTTTCAACCTTCTGCATGTTGCTGTCCAGTTCTCCCAGCACCATTTGTTAAAGAGACTGTCTTTTTTCCATTGGATGTTCTTTCCTGCTTTGTCAAAGATGAGTTGGCCATACGTTTGTGGGTCTAGTTCTGGGGTTTCTATTCTATTCCATTGGTCTATGTGTCTGTTTTTATGCCAATACCATGCTGTCTTGATGATGACAGCTTTGTAGTAGAGGCTAAAGTCTGGGATTGTGATGCCTCCTGCTTTGGTCTTCTTCTTCAAAATTACTTTGGCTATTCGGGGCCTTTTGTGGTTCCATATGAATTTTAGGATTGCTTGTTCTAGTTTTGAGAAGAATGCTGGTGCAATTTTGATTGGGATTGCATTGAATGTGTAGATAGCTTTGGGTAGTATTGACATTTTGACAATATTTATTCTTCCAATCCATGAGCAGGGAATGTCTTTCCATTTCTTTATATCTTCTTCAATTACTTGCATAAGCTTTCTATAGTTTTCAGCATACAGATCTTTTACATCTTTGGTTAGATTTATTCCTAGGTATTTTATGCTTCTTGGTGCAATTGTGAATGGGATCAGTTTCTTTATTTGTCTTTCTGTTGCTTCATTGTTAGCGTATAAGAATGCAACTGATTTCTGTACATTGATTTTGTATCCTGCAACTTTGCTGAATTCATGTATCAGTTCTAGCAGACTTTTGGTGGAGTCTATCGAATTTTCCATGTATAATATCATGTCATCTGCAAAAAGCCAAAGCTTGACTTCATCTTTGCCAATTTGGATGCCTTTGATTTCCTTTTGTTGTCTGATTGCTGAAGCTAGAACTTCCAGCACTATGTTAAACAACAGCGGTGAGAGGGGGCATCCCTGTCGTGTTCCTGATCTCAGGGAAAAAGCTCTCAGTTTTTCCCCATTGAGGATGCTGTTAGCTGTGGGCTTTTCATAAATGGCTCTTATGATGTTTAAGTATGTTCCTTCTATCCTGACTTTCTCAAGGGTTTTTATTAAGAAAGGGTGCTGGATTTTGTCAAAGGCCTTTTCTGCATTGATTGACAGGATCATATGGTTCTTCTCTTTTTTTTTGTTAATGTGATGTATCACGTTGATTGATTTGCGAATGTTGAACCAGCCCTGCATCCCAGGAATGAATCCCACTTGATCATGGTGAATAATTCTTCTTATATGCTGTTGAATTCGATTTGCTAGTATCTTATTGAGAATTTTTGCATCCATATTCATCAGGGATATTGGCCTGTAGTTCTCTTTTTTTACTGGGTCTCTGTCTGGTTTAGGAATCAAAGTAATACTGGCTTCATAGAATGAGTCTGGAAGTTTTCCTTCCCTTTCTATTTCTTGGAATAGCTTGAGAAGGATAGGTATTATCTCTGCTTTAAACGTCTGGTAGAACTCCCCTGGGAAGCCATCTGGTCCTGGACTCTTCTTTGTTGGGAGATTTTTGATAACCGATTCAATTTCTTCGCTGGTTATGGGTCTGTTCAAGCTTTCTATTTCCTCCTGATTGAGTTTTTGGAAGCGTGTGGGTGTTTAGGAATTTGTCCATTTCTTCCAGGTTGTCCAATTTGTTGCCATATAATTTTTCATAGTATTCCCTGATAATTGTTTGTATCTCTGAAGGGATTGGTTGTAATAATTCCATTTTCATTCATGATTTTATCTATTTGGGTCATCTCCCTTTTCTTTTTGAGAAGCCTGGCTAGAGGTTTATCAATTTTGTGTATTTTTTCAAAAAAACAACTCTTGGTTTCGTTGATCTGCTCTACAGTTTTTTTAGATTCTATATTGTTTATTTCTGCTCTGATCTTTATTATTTCTCTTCTTCTGCTGGGTTTAGGCTGCCTTTGCTGTTCTGCTTCTATTTCCTTTAGGTGTGCTGTTAGATTTTGTATTTGGGATTTTTTTTGTTTCTTGAGATAGGCCTGGATTGCAATGTATTTTCCTCTCAGGACTGCCTTCGCTGCGTCCCAAATCGTTTGGATTGTTGTATTTTCATTTTCGTTTGTTTCCATATATTTTTTAATTTCTTCTCTAATTGCCTGGTTGACCCACTCATTCGTTAGTAGGGTGTTCTTTAACCTCCATGCTTTTGGAGGTTTTCCAGACTTTTTCCTGTGGTTGATTTCAAGCTTCATGGCATTGTGGTCTGAAAGTATGCATGGTATGATTTCAATTCTTGTAAACTTATGAAGGGCTGTTTTGTGACCCAGTATATGATCTATCTTGGAGAATGTTCCATGTGCACTCGAGAAGAAAGTATATTCTGTTGCTTTGGGATGCAGAGTTGTAAATAGATCTGTCAAGTCCATCTGATCCAATGTATCATTCAGGGCCCTTGTTTCTTTATTGACCATGTGTCTAGATGATCTATGCATTTCTGTAAGTGGGGTGTTAAAGTCCCCTGCAATTACCACATTCTTGTCAATAAGGTTGCTTATGTTTATGAGTAATTGTTTTATATATTTGGGGGCTCCGGTATTCGGCGCATAGACATTTATAATTGTTAGTTCTTCCTGATGTATAGACCCTCTAATTATTATATAATGCCCTTCTTCGTCTCTTGTTTGGCTCCACGGAAGCACAGAGTTGGGTGTTTGTGCGGAGCCAGCAAGTTCCCTGGCAGGAACTGGTTCTCTTTGGGATTTTGGCTGGGGGATTGGCGAGGGAGATGGGGCTAGCGAGCGCCTTTGTTCCCCACCAAACTGAGCTCTTTCGTCCCTGGGCTCAGCAGCTCTCCCTCCCTTTGTCCTCCAGCCTTCCCGCTTTCCGAGCATAGCTGTTAACTTATGACCTCCCAGACGCTAAGTCGCGCTGGCTGTCGGAACACAGTCCGTCCGGCCCCTCCGCTTTTGCCAGCCAGACTCGGGGGCTCTGCTTGGCCGGCGAGCCACCCCTCCGCCCCGGCTCCCTCCCGCCAGTCCATGGAGCGCGCACTGCCTCGCAGCCCTTCCTACCCTCTTCCGTGGGCCTCTCGTCTGCGCCTGGCTCCAGAGACTCCGTTCTGCTAATGCTCTGGCGGTTTTCTGGGTTATTTAGGCAGGTGTAGGTGGAATCTAAGTGATCAGCAGGACGCGCGGTGAGCCCAGCATCCTCCTACGCCGCCATCTTCCCTCCCTCCTCCTAAAGTGGAGTTTTTAACATACCTCTACAACAAGTTCATGTTTCAAAAAGTAGAAAATGATAATAGTTACAAAATAATTTTTTCTCCTTTAATATGAAATGTCATCATTTTAATTTTAGGAGATGTACTTGGGACACAGTATTCTCTGAATCCATATCAGATATTGAAAAGTGAACCAGAAGATAACATCTAATTGATTTATTTTCAGATATATCAAGCTCATGTACCCAAATTAATATTCTTCTTAAAGTAATCATATTCACAAATATATACTTAATCTAGTGACCCTGAAAATATACAAGATAATTTTGAGATTTCTTAAAATATTATTACTACCAGTAATAGCAAATACTTTTTTTTAAATTATTTTTTTATTTTTTATTATTTTTTTTATGAAGTTTATTGTCAAATTGGTTTCCATACAACACCCAGTGCTCATCCCAAAAGGTGCCCTCCTCAATACCCATCACCCACCCTCCCCTCCCTCCCACCCCCCATCACCCCTCAGTTTGTTCTCAGTTTTTAAGAGTCTCTTATGCTTTGGCTCTCTCCCACTCTAACCTCTTTTTTTTTTTCCTTCCCCTCCCCCTTGGGTTTCTGTTAAGTTTCTCAGGATCCACATAAGAGTGAAAACATATGGTATCTGTCTTTCTCTGTATGGCTTATTTCACTTAGCATCACACTCTCCAGTTCCATCCACGTTGCTACAAAGGGCTATATTTCATTCTTTCTCATTGCCACGTAGTACTCCATTGTGTATATAAACCACAATTTTTTTATCCATTCATCAGTTGATGGACATTTAGGCTCTTTCCATAATTTGGCTATTGTTGAGAGTGCTTAACAGCAATACTTAAATAGTACTTACTATGTACCAGGCGATACTGTAAGCATTTTACTTGTATTAACACGGTAACTCTGAGTTAGGTACTATTTTCCCCATTATGTTGATAAGAAAACTGAAGTACAAAAGGGATAAATAACTTGCCCAAAGTTACACATCTCTTAAATTCCCAGAGTAACACAACTCTAGTAAGTGAAACAGCTAGAATTCAAACTCTAACATCTGAATCCAGAGTTCTTGCTCTTAATTACTGCACTGCCAAAAATCATCTTGAGCCAAATTATATGAATCATCAAGTTGGAGAATGGTATGTTTGCTTTAAAAGAGAGATGATTATAGAGTAACGAGACTTATTTTCTCCTTGAGTTTATAAACTGCTTCTGAAGACATGATTCTCAATTAGGGATTCTAAAACTCTTTTGTGTAATAACAATACCTTTGGAATAAATATTTAGTGTATTTTTAAAGTGGTCAAAATGAATTGGTATATTAAGATTGTATTGTATAATGTAAGTTTAAGAATTAGCCTTTTTATTTTACTGCCACACCTTATAAGGTGCTATGTGCAAATATGCTAGTGGTTACGGTTTTTAAAAAAACAGAAAGTCTATCATCATTCTTATAGAAACCTAAGTAATGTGTTGTTTAAATTATGTATATTATTTTTAATAAAATAAAATACTTTTAGTACAGATTGGTTTTTATAAACTATATTTGGAAACCCCATGTAAGGTAAGTGATACTCAATAAATCAATAATAAATGTGTAATAAAGACAGGTGAATCATTTTTAGAAACTGAATATACCAGCATTTTAAAAGTTAATATATTGTTATTGAGATTAAATTTAAATAATTGTTAACAAAGCTAAAAAAATATGACAAATGGCATCTATTATATTTATTAATTCATTCTACAAATACTTATTGAACATTGACTATGCCAGGAACTCTAATAAGGCACTAGAGAAACAGTAGTAATTTAGTCACACATAGACCCTGCCTATATAATAGTTCTCTCTGTGTTTTAATAAGGAAAATAAATAGTATTGTGGGAATACATAAGAGAGGCTCATGAATGCTTTTTAGAGGAAGTGGTGCCTATGCTGAGTCTTGAAGCGATGAATAGAAGTTTGTTCGTGTCAGTGTAAAAGGAATAGTGGTGAAGAGTGGTTTAAGGCAGAGGAAATTATAAAGAGGTGATGTTGGCTTGAAAGTAGGGTTATGGCAAAAATATATAATATATTTTTGATAAAGGTATTCTGATTACAAAGAAGAGGTTGGGTTTGGTCAATCATTAAACTTTTGTCTTTATGCACTTGTATAAGCATATCTTGAAATGCTTTATTAATCCGTTTGGGGTGCCATGAAAGATACCATCGACTGGCTGGATTAGAAATCAGAAATTTATTTCCTGGAGGCCAGGAAGTTTAGGATCATTGTGCTGGCTGATTTCATTACTGGTGAAGGCTCTCTTCCTATCTTGCAGATGGCCACCTTCTTGCTGCATTCTCACATGGTGGAGAGAGAGAGCTCTGGTGTCTCTTCCTCTTTTTATGAAGCCACCAATCCTATTGGATTAACATTATGACCCTCATGACCTCATTTAATCTTCATTACCTCCTAAAAGCCCTTTCTTCAAATATAATCACATTGGGAATTAGGACTTCAACCCATGAATTTTAGGGGAGGAGACACAATTCAGTTCATGGCACTTTGTCTTTATATTTGAAATAATTAGGTCATTCTCAGAAACCCATAATGTAGTAATATAATCTTGGAAGATTAACTCAATATATAAAAGAACTTTTCAGCAATTGGTTCTTTTTAGTTATTCATCAGTCTGAAAATATGATTATTATTTTGCTTAGGAAGATGGAGGTGTAAAGTAAAAATAAATAGTATACTGGTATTTTTTCTCAATAGAAATGTCTTTCTATTCTTAACACAATTCATTAAAATGTATCTTTATATATTTTCCAATGTTTTTATGCTACTCTCTCTTATTTTAAACATATTTTTCTGATTTTCAGGACCTTTTGGCTGTTGGCTATGGGCACTTTGGATTTAGAGAGCAAAAAAGAGGATTGGCTTGCTGCTGGTCAATAAAGAATCCTATGGTAACCCCAGTAGGAATAAACCCATTTTTAGTTAATTAAATATTGACATAATTCTCATAAAGTAGATAGTTGTGTGTGATAATTAAACAAAGTCAAAAAAGTATCGAGGAAGACTTTATTTTCTTTGGTTTAAATCTATAAGTATTAAAATTTATTCTTGTTGATATAAGATAAAGTAAATTCATTTAATAAATATTTATTGAGCATTTACTATGTGCTATTAGATCTTATGATCCAGAGTTGAACCATTATTTTTTATCAGAAAGAAGAGCAAATTTGCGAGTGAAAATCCTTTGAAAATTATATGTTTCAGCTAATATTGAATTGTTTCTTAATGTATAAATATCTCCTCACCTCATAAGATAGATTTCTGCTGGCTTGAATACATACAAAATGGATGAATATGAATGACCATGTTATTAGCAAGAAGAGAATAATAAGAATCAGTCATGGGTTTTTTTTTGTTAAACAGTTTTAGTCAGTCTGTTATTTTGCAGCTTTACATTTAGTTTTAATTCATAACTGAATTGTGAAGTGGAAAACTTAGAAAAGGATCAGGAAAGCAAAATAAAAAATGATTGGAGCTGTTATAAATAATCCCAGTCTATTAGGAAGCTGGGTTTATGTAGAATTAAAAAAAAAGGAAGGTAGAAGCAATTTTAAACATGTGGAAGTATTAATATAGGATCCATCACTGGTAAGTTGTCTTCTTTTCCATACAGACTGTTAGAAGCAAGAAAGGATTTAGATTAGACTTTAAGCAAAGCAAAACAATAAAACTCTTCACAGAGTTGTCAAAAAGACTACTGTACAGAGTTTTTTTGTGGCTTCTTCTTTCCACCGTTCAGAAATGTCTAGATAATGCAAGCCTATGAAACAGATACTGGAAGATAGGAACATTGCTAGATAATTTGATTGGAGCCCATTATTTGTTTCTTAAAGAAAGTAAATCTATGATGATCATGCAAATCCTACTGAAAGATTACCAAAATATGATAATTATTGGAGAAGGCCATGCTGTATTTCTTAAAATTATTGAGTCCTGAGGATTCATCAAAGGAAAGGGAATGACTAATTGACATTTTGTTTTCATCTATACTGGAAGTTAGGAAGAGAAGAGTAACTTAATGTAGACTAGCCCTTCTTACATTTCCACTGCCCCCAGACTTGTCTTAAGTCACCATTATACCCTATCTTACTGTGGCCTGCAAAACCCAGTTTAAAATGTAATACAATTATTTTTTTATTCAGTGGCCAGAACGTATTTATCAGAGTCCATATGGAGTTACTGCTGTGGATTTCTCCATTGGAGCACCTAATCTTTTAGCAGTTGGCTATCACAATGGTACCATTGCAATTTATAATGTACAGAGCAACAGTAATGTTCCTGTTCTGGATAGTAGGTGAGAATCCAAGAATCAGATAAATATATAATATGTGCTTTTTTTAGGGAGAAGTAAAAATTTAATCTAATGTTATCTAATTTTGAGTGAATGTTTATGTTTTGAGAGTGATACCATTATTTTTCACTTAATAATTCCTCTCTAGCTGAAATGCTCTGTCCTAAAATCTGTATGTTCTCTGCCCACCTCACCAACCTTCCTTGACAGTTTGTTTATTCTTAAAAAAAATTTTTTTTAATGTTTACTTATTTTTGAGACAATGCGAGAGACAGAGTCCAAGCAGCGGAGGGGCAGACAGAGGGAGACACAGAATCTGAAGTGGGTTCCAGGCTCCAAGCTGTCAGCCCAGAGCCTGACGTGGGGCTTGTACTCATGAACCGTGAGATCATAACCTGAGCCGAAGTCGGACGCTAACTGACTGAGCCACTCAGGTGCCCCTACAGTTTGTTTATTCTTTTAAAAGAAAATCAAAAATTTCCCCAGCTTCATTGAGGTACAATTGACAAATGAAAATTGTATATATTTAGGTTCTACAATGTGATTTTTAAAAGGGGTACAATGTAATTATTTAATATGTATACACTGTGAAATGATTACTACAATAAAATTGATTAATATGTGGTGGGAACATTTTGGATCTATTCTCTTAGCAAATTTTGAGTATATAGTACAGTATTGTTAACTATGAACATCATGCTATATATTAGATCTTTAGAACTTGTTCATCTTCTAACTATAAGTTTGTACCCTTTATTGCTTTGGCACCACCTCCTCCAAGAAGCCTTCCCATTCCTTTCTTCTGTGCATTTGTCTAGTTATCATAGCACTCATCACGCTGTATATGTATTATTTATATATATATATATCTTTCTGAAGAGGCTGTAAGCAACTCAAAGTCAAGGATTAAGTCTTGCCTGTTTATCCTCAGCATGTCACATAATATTGAGAATGTAACAGGATTATAGTAAGTGAATAAGAATAAATAAATCAATCAGTGAATGAGTCATACTGAGAAAATAAAAAAAGTTAAAAGTGAAAGATATTGAGTATTGTTAGGTTTTTATAATAGAACAGATACCAATGCGGCAAAAATGAAGTAGTATATTTATATTAGTGTTTTAATAAACTTAGAGCTGAAAATAGGCATCAAAGCAGGGTCTGTAAGCTTAAATTTGAAATTATCTGCATAGTTTTGTAAGCATGGGCCTTTGTGCTTGTTTTACCAAATAATCGAAGTTATCTATGATTTTAAAAAGATTCAGAACCATTGCTTTGGGAGGTTTGCATAAAAAAATCAAGGACTAGGAACAGAGGAACCTATTATCCTGACAGGAAAACAATCACTAATCTGAGAAGTGATTTTAATTCTTCAGAGAAACGTTAAATCAGCCATAGAGAGAATCAAGCCAATGGGCAAGCCTGAAATATAGAAAGGTAAGGTAATTGTTTACTTAAATAAGACTTAAATAATTTATCTACTTAAGCTATGAAAAAAATCCTTATAAAGATGAAGATACTTATTTTCAAAGTGTCCAAAATAAATTAACACAACTTATCTAGGAAAAAGTAAATGAATAGAGTAAGGGAAAGTATATTTTGAAAAGAAAGAAAATATTTGCTTTTGTATTTCTTTTATGGCATTAATATAATTAAAAGTAGTAAAAGTTTCCTTTTATAAGAAATGAAAAAAAACAAAAATATTAGGTGACAAAATGATTGTTTTCCCTGTTTTTCAAAATACTTTTACTAAAGTGAAAGTGAACAATAGGAGCATCATCCCATAAGTAGGTCACAGTGCTCCAGGGAGCTGTCCTTATGACTTATACTCCTGTGCTTTTAAAAATTATGGCAATGATTCTATATTTAGTGCTTTTCCCTGTTTTAGTGAATCACCTCAAAAACATTTGGGACCTGTATGGCAACTACAGTGGATAGAACAAGATCGAGGGACAACAGGGGATGACAAAAGAGAAATACTAGTTTCTATATCAGCAGATGGAAGAATCTCCAAATGGGTTATACGGAAAGGACTGGACTGCCATGGTAAAAAGAATGTATACAAATACACATACGTATCAATTTACCTTTCTCTTATTATGTGCTGACTTAAAATTCCTAGTGAGCCATGAGTAAGAGGTGACAAATTTTCGTTTGGCTACATAAGAAAAAATATTGTACTTGCTCATTGTTTTTCTCATTGGTATTTGCTAGTTTTAAGATAATCACATGCAAAAGATGGCAGAACTCATACTATTATTTGTAGGAGGGACATACATTATTATACAATACTTTTTCATGTATTAAATAAGATATATGTTTTCTTCTTTAAATAAAGATTTGATGCGTTTGAAGCGAACTACTTCTAGCAGCAGCAAAAAAGGAGGGGAAAAAGAAAAGAAAGGTGAAGCTCTGATATCTCGACAGGCCCCTGGAATGTGTTTCGCTTTTCATCCTAAGGTAAATTATTCCAATCCATTATTCACTATTGCAAATGACAACTTCCAATAATTGAAATGTAGTAAGACATAAAGCAAGACAAAGGTTTAGCATGTTAATCAATATAGTGCCTTGTAGGTAAAAATAAAACAAACATAGACATAGCTGCCAAACTAAGGTGGAGAGGCACATTCCAGTTGGCTGTACTGTGTCTTTATCTGCTTTCTAGAGGAAAAGTCTATATTTCTGAGAAACTGTGAAAGGATTCTCTTTACAACTTCAAGTTTAACTTGAGTGCTTTATCATTTTGATAGAAACCGAAACTACCATACAGTCCACTATTTCAATGTGAGTGGTGACTCTCATGATGATGAGGATTAGGAAGAATAGTTAAGTTCATGGTTATCAGGAAGAGAATCAAATCAAAGCACAGTTAATGAAATTCTACTTTTTCTAATTATTTTTATCTGGAAGTACTTTGGAATCAGAAAACTCAGCAACTATGACAAACAAGCATATCCTATATATTTTTCCTTATATGTAACATGATCATCTTTTTTGTGACACCATCATCTATCTAATTATGCAAACCAAAATTTGAGCTCCTACTTTGTTCTACCCTATCAACCAAATGCTATTTAAGTATTATTGTCCTTTTAGTCCAAGCCTACTACTGCTAATGTAGTTCAGGCCTTTACTGCACTTCATGTTTTCCACAGCTGTTGTATTCCAACTGCCTTCACTCTCAAATTCTTGTAATCCACATTTCACCTTGATTCTAGAACAGTGCTTCTCAATGTGGGCAGGGAGGGGAATATTTTATCACCAGGGTATATTTCACAATGTCTTGAGATATTTTTGGTTGTTGCAGCTACAGGAGGTGGGACGTGGGAAGGAATGCTACTGGCATCTAGTAGGCAGAGGCCAGGGATACTGCTAAACATCCTACAGTGCACAAGACAACTATTGCCCTCCTTTGCACAGAAGAAGGGGGAGAAGGGGAAGAGGAAGAAAAGGGGTACTGGGGAAAAAAAAGGAGAGGGGGAAGGGGCAGGAGAAAGGGAAGAAGAAGGGGAAAGAAAAGAAGGAGAAGGGGAAGGGGAGGGGAAGGGACTGGCCCAAAATATCAATGGTGCTGGGTTGAGAAATCCTAGTTTGTTATCCTAGAAATGTCCTTGGTGTGAGGAATTTGAGATGATCATATAGTGTGTAAATAAAGAGTTTACTTCTTTTCTAATCTGGTTACCTTTTCTTTCCTGTTTGTACTGGCTTGAACTTCCAGCACAATGATGAATGGAGGTGGTGAAAACAAACATCCCTCTCTTGTTTCTGATCTTAGGGAGAAAGTGTTCAGTCCTTTTACTATTAAGTATGATGTAAGCTGAGATTTTTTTGTAGATACAATTAATCACATTGAGGAGATCCTATTACTTTACTGTTTGTTGAGAGTTTTATCAGGAATAGATGCTAGGTTTTTGTCAAATGCTTTTTCTACATCTATTGAGATGATATATAGTTTTTCTTTTTAAGTTTGTTAATATGGTGAATAACATTGGTTTTTAAATGTTTATTTCTAAAATAAATTCCACCTGATTGTAATTTATACTTTTAATGTACTGTTGGATTTGATAGGCTTAAATTTTGTTTAGCAGTTTTCATCTTTGCTTATAAGGGATATCTATCTACAGTTTTCTTTTCTTGTAATGTCTTTGTCTGGTTTTGATATTAGGGTAATCCTGTAGAATGAGTTGAAAAGTATTCCCTCTTTACTTTTTTGAAAGAATATGTATACAATTAGTATTATTTCTTCATTATGTGTTTGATGGGATTAATAAACTATCTGGGCCTGGAATTTCTTTTAGGAAGGTTTTTAACTTGTAACTAGAAATGCAAATTTTTACTAGATATAGGATTATTATTATTATTATTATCATCTATTTCTTCTTGAGTGCATTTTGATAATTTGTGTCTTTTAAGGAATTTATTTCATCTAAGTTATTAAACTTAGTGGCATCATAATAATTCCTTAGTATTCTTTAATAGATATTAAAATATGTAGTGATGTCACCTCTTTAATTGCTACTGTTGGTAATTTGTATTTCTTTTTTTCTTTAGTCTAGTAGAAGTTTTTCAGTGCTATTGATCTCAAAGAACCAGCTTTTGATTTCTCTGAATTTCACGATTGTTTTTCTGTTTTCTATAAAACTGATTTCCACTTTGATCTTTATTTTCTTTCTTCTGCTTCAGTTTTATTTGCTCCTCCTTTTCTGGCTTCTTAGGGTGGAATCTGGGATCATTTATTTATGACTTTTCTTCTTTTGATGGAGGCATTTTTGCTATAACTTTTTCTCTAAGTACTGCTTTGGCAGCATCCCACAAATTCTAATATGTTGTATTTTCATTTTCATTCCATTCAGAATACTTTGTAATTTCTCTGATTTCTTTTTTGATTGATGGACTACTTAGTAGCATGTTATTTAGTTTTTAAATATTTGGGGTTTTTCAAGGATCTTTCTGTTTATTGATTTCTAATTTAATTCCATCATGATCAGAGAACAAACTTTTAATAAAAATTAATAAACTGAACCCTTTTAAATTTATTGAAGCCCAGAATGTGACATTTACACATAAGTGTTCCCTGTGCACTTGAGAAAAATGTGTATTCTGCTCTTGTTGGGTGGAGTGTTCTATGAATGACAATCAGGTTAGGTTGGTTGAAGGTGTTCTCCAAGTTGACTATATCCTTGCTGATTTTCTGCCTACCTCTTCCATCAATTATTAACAGAGAGGCATTGAAGTGTCTGGGCATGATTATGGATTTGTCTTTTTTTTTTTAACTGTAATTCTATCAGGTTTTGCTTTATGTAGCTTGAAGCTTTGTCTTAAGGATACAAATGTTTAGGATTGTTATGTTCTCTTGATTATTCAACTCTCTTATCATTTTAAAGTGGCCTTATTCATTACTGGTAATATTATTAACACTGAAATAATCTTAGCCCGATATTAATGTAACCACCTCAGCGTTCTTTTAACCAGTGTTAACATGGTTTATTTTTTCTTTTTATTAAGTTTTTATTTAAATTTCAGTTAGTCAACATAGTTTCAGGTATAGAATTTAGTGATTCAACACTTACATACAACACCTGGTGCTAATTACAAGTGCCCTCCTTAATAGCCATCACCTATTTAACCCATCCCCCTACCCATCTCTTCTCTGGAAACCATCAGTTTGTTCTCTATAGTTACGAGTCTGTTTCTTGGTTTTTCTCTCTCTTCCCCAGCCATGTTTGTTTGTTGTGTTTATTAAATCATTTTCCATCCTTTTACATTTAACCTACTTGTATCTCTGTATTTAAAGTACATTTCTTGTTGGTAGCATATAGTTGGGTCTTGCTTTTTTATCCATCTTATAATTTCTGCCTTTTAATTGTGATATTTAGACCATTTACATTTAGTTTTATTTTGATATGGTTTGGTTTGAGTCTGTCATTTTGCTTCACTAGTTTATTGGTGTTGGTGGGGTGGTGGTATAACATGTCTGGCCTCCTTGCCTGGAGGCCGGACTCTAAAGGGCTATCTCAACTCCAGAGCTTCTTGGAGGTTGGGCTGAGCCTTCTGTTGCAACTGCATCATAGTCAACTTAAATCTCTGCCCATTATTGTTTCTTTCAAAGAAATTATTCCTGAGAGAACTTCCCAATAAATCTGTTGCATGGAAATCTCAGAGTTTATATACTGACAAGAATAACTCTAGACAGTGACTTTGAAGATCTCTACAGAAAGATAAACAACTTATAAATGGTGTTGGGATAATCATTGTTCATATAAAAATGGAATTAGATACCTACCCCTTCATAAACAAAAAACTTTTAGAAGAAAATATAGGAAAACTTTGCTTTTACCTCAAAATAGGAAAAATTTCTTAAAGCACAAAAAAATGCTAAGTATATAAAAAAGTTATAATACTAACTACATCAAAATGAGAACTTCTGTTTATCAAAAGACGCTAAAAAAGTAAAAGGTAAGCCATACACTTGGAGAAGATATTTGCAACATATGTAATAGACAAAGCATATATAATAGGATATATAAAGAACTTTTATATAAATCAATATGAAAATATTATGAGTAAAATAGTTAAGAGACATGAACAGAAGAGGAAATACAAATGGCCAGTAAACATAAAATGTGCTCAACCTTGTTAATATTCATATAAATGAATTCATATTCATATAAATTCATATACCATTAGGTATAATTTTATACCTAATACAATGGCAAAACTTAAGATTTCTAATGTAACCAACCATTGAAGAGAATATGGATCAAAAGGAACTTCTATATACTGCTGAATGTAAATTGGTTATGCTAGTTTGGGGAAAAATTATACTTTATTGTGTTGTTTAAACTGCTTATATTCCATGATTTTGTAGTTGCATTCTTAAGTAGTGGTACATGCTAGAACAGTGTGTCTCAAATTTTAATGTACATACACATTATTTAGGGATCTTGTTAAAATGCAGATTCTGATTCAGTAGGTCTGGGGTAGGATCTGAGAGTTGACATCTCTAAAATGCTCCCAGATGATACTGACTCCACATACCCAGGACATAGAGCCTGACTTTCAGACCTTTAGACTATGACTTCACAGTAGGAAATACACTTAAAATCTCTATTTAGTACCTACATATGGAGTTACAAATGCTTAAGACTCCATTTAGTTCAATCTTTCATATCCAGCAAAAAATCATTTCTTCAGCATTATATACATAAATATTATAAAACGATGATAGAAAGTAAAAGACAACAGACAACTATTATCAAGATAGTTTTTCTAGTTTTGGTTCTTAAATTCATTTTAATAGATCTTGAGAGATCTGATTTTATTTTTTGAAGTTAATTTATTTTTGAGATAGAGAGAGAGAGTAGGGGAGGGACAGAAAGAGAGGGAGACAGAGGATCTGAAGCGGGCTCTGCACTGACAGCAGAAAGCCCAATGCGGGGCTCGAACTTATGAACTGTGAGATCATGACCCAAACCAAAGTTGCACCCTTAACCAACTGAGCCTTAACCAACCAACCCAGGTGCCCCGAAGGATCTGATTTTCTATTTAGCACCTTTACTAATATATCACAAGCCAATACATTTTAATTTTTTGTGTTGTAGGATACAAATATCTATTTGGCTGGGACCGAGGAGGGTCATATTCACAAATGTTCTTGTTCGTATAATGAACAATACCTAGAAACCTACAGAGGACATAAGGTTAGTTTAATTATAGTAGGTATGGAAAATTTATCTTTTAATATTTCTGAAAAAAATAGTATTTTTATACACACTACTTTTCACATGCCCTAAATTTACAACTTCAGAGTTAATAGTACGAATTGAATTAAGTACTGTCTTGTATGGAAATCATCAATAACGTGTGGGACATTTTGTTTGGCTTCCAGGTGTTCTTGATTTTTTTCTTGCAAGTTATGGAAGTCACAATTTTTATTTGTTTCTGAAAGACTTTGCTTATGATAACATGCTGATTCCAAAGTAAAATTGTCTCTGGCATATACTTATTTTCTGTATCTTTTGTTCCATTTATGTTTTCTTCATTTTCTCCCTTATTTCTGTTTTTTAAAGTAATCCTTATACTTTTTAAAGTAAATAAGTATAATATGTATTAATATTTAGTTAGTATTGTAACAACTATATTTTTATGTTTCTGTATGGCATTATTTAGGGAAGATTCAATTTATGAGCTTACTCTGAGCTAAAATAATACACAACAATGCATGGTACCTAAATCTTCTAGAAATCTTAGCATTTTTAATTTGTTGGTCAAGTTTAAAGTATGAGATGTTAACTATTACTTACCTATGTATTTTAATTTGTTTTTCTAATTCTAGGGTCCAGTGTATAAAATAGCATGGAATCCATTTTGTCATGATGTGTTCTTAAGCTGTTCTGCAGATTGGGGTGTTATTATATGGCAACAGGAGAATCCCAAGCCATTTTTGAGTTTTTATCCAACTACTTATGTTGTTTATGATGTTGCCTGGTCTCCAAAATCAGCCTATATATTTGCAGCCGCAAACGAGAGCAGAGTAGAGATTTGGCACCTTCACATCAGCACGTAAGTGTTAATATTTTTCCTGGTGATATTTCTCATAGAAGCAGTTCAAACAAAATGATACCTGATAGTTTTGGTATTGGTTAGAGAGAATTGTGGTTACTTTAAAACAAGTAATAATTTACACTGTGAGAGTCCTTTATGAATAAAAGATATAGGCTAGATGCTATATTCATTTTAATTACTTATGTGGTATGTAGTTTTAAAAATGTTTAAATGAAAATAGGTTACCTTACTCATATCAAACTTTTACAGGAAGATATAAGATATCATAGCTGCCTTGAATTCTTTTTCATTGCCTTGTTTAGAAGAATGCAGAGAGGCAACTAACTGTGTTTAACTAAAGATTGTTTGCAATAAGACAAAGAAAGGGAACAAAATAATTATTTTTTATAATACTTACTCTCTTACCTTGTTTTAAAATATATTTAAATGGCCATTCATTTAATTAAAAATTTTAATTTAAGGTGTGACACCAAAGTTATTAGAGGGTCATCTAGACCCATGTTTTCTTTTTAAAATGGAAATTTATACAATGCGGGAATAAAGTGTTTAATGATTCTATTTCCTCAGTTGGAAAATACTGTAGATTTTTATGTTAGTTATTAGCAGAAGCATCAGGGCAATATATTTTTGCTTAAAATAAGTGATACAAAATTCAATGGGTTTATTCTTTTTTTTAAAAAAGGCTTATTTATTTTGAGAGAGGGAGTGTGTGTAAGCAGAGGAGGAGTGGAGAAAGGGGGAACGAGAATCCAAGCATGCTCCACGCCATCAGCGCAGAGCCTGATGTGGGGCTTGACCTCACAAACCTTGCAATCATGACCTGTCAGATACTTAACCAACTGAGCCACCCAGGTTCCCCTCAAGGGGTTTATTGTTAATGACAATTTTTTTATCCTAGAACTTAATCATATAGTAACTCTAAATTTTGTCATGGCTTATACTATAAAATAGTTTGAATCCGAAACCAAGGATTATACCACAAAGCAATTTAGTTTTGAGTATGAGATGACTAATGTATAAAATGACGACTTAACTCATCCCACCCCTGATTTTAATTTTTTGGTAAAACGATCACTCATCCCACCTCTGATTTTAATTATTTTTTTTTTGGTAAAACTGTAGATCTCAGGACATTTCTTTTTTTTGTGTGTGTTTATTTAGTTTTTGAGAGAGAGAGAGAGCGCGCACGCACACACACACGATTGGGGGAGGGGCAGAGAGAGAGAGACGGAGACACAGAATCAGAAGCAGGCTCCAGGTTCTGAGCTGTCAGCACAGAGCCCGATGCGGGGCTTGAACTCACAGATGGTGAGATCATAACCTGAGCTGAAGTTGGACACTCAACCGACTGAGCCACCCAGGCACCCCAAGGACATTTCTTAAGAAGTATGCAAGTTGCTGCCTTTGGTTTTTTTGTTTTTTGTTTTAGTTTATTTATTTATTTTTGAGAGAGAGAGACAGAGCACAAGTGGGGAAAGGACAGAGAGAGAGAGACAGAATCTGAAGCAGGCTCTGAGTTGTCAGCGCAGGTCTCAAACCCACGAACAGCAAAACCATGACCTGAGCCAAAGTTGGACACTTAACCCACTGAGCCACCCAGGTGCCCCTGGTTCTGTTGTTTTTTAAGGGTATCAGTGGATTGCTTTGGATGACAGGGAATTTAAAAAGTTCTTGTTCAAAATATTCTTTTATATTCCAGAGGTTCATTTGGGTCAAAATATCCTTCTATTAAAAGACATTTATTACTTAAGAAGTTGTATTACTCAGGGTTCTCCAGAGAAACAGTAGCAATAAAAAGAGAGAAAGAGATTTACTTTAAGCAATTGGCTCACATGATTGTGGGGCCTGGCAAGTGCCAAGTCTGAACTATAGGCTGGTGGGCTAGAATTTCCATCAGGAAATTCCATCTTGCAATTCCGTCAGTCCATCTTGCAATCTTGAGTCTGAAGGCAGTCTGGAAGCAGAATATTATTCTACTTTGGGGAACTCAGTCTTTTCTCTTAAGGTCTCCAACACATTGGATAAGGTCTGCCTACATTATGGAGCATTATGTGCTTTATTCAGATTCTACTCACCTGAATGTTTATCACAACTAAACAAAATACCTTCACAGCAAAGTGTAGACTGGTGTTTGACCTTGTAAACAACTGAGTACCATAGCCTAGCCAAGTAAGTACATAAAGTTAACCAGCACAGGAGTTTAAATTTATGAGTTTGCATCTTTTTTTTAAGCTTATTTATTTATTTTGCAGAGAGAGAGAGAGAGAGCATGAACAGGGGAGAGATGGAGAGAGGAGAGAGAGACAATTTTAAGCAGGCTCCACGTTCAGCATGCAGCCTGACACAGGGCTTGATCCCACAACCATGAGACCATGACCTGAGCCAAAAGCAAGAGTTGGATGCTCAACTGACTGAGCCATTCAGGCGCCCCATGAGTTCACAACTTAATTGTGACTTGCTTGAATTTATTTAGTCGAAATTTGTTCACTAAAGAAGTGAAAGTTTTGACTGAATAAGGAGTAGAGAAACAGTTATTTTGACTTTGGAAATTTACTTAAAAAGTTTATTTTTGTTTTGTTTTTGTCACATGAAATCACAAAAAAAATATCTCAGACTTTTCTTAATCTGTATATAAGAATATATTAACAACAAATACATTTACAAATAAAATATTTTATTACAGTTTGGATCCTCTGATTGTGCATGTTGCTAACCCCGGAATCAAGTTCACAACTGTCCTCTTTGCCAAACAAACAGATTGCCTTCTGGTGGGTGACAGTGATGGACAGGTTGGTGTGTATGAACTGAGAAATATGCCTGCTGCTTTGGATTCTGGCCGGGTAAGACTCAAGAATCAAAATTTTATGTCATTTAATAATTTTAGTTATAATTTTGTGTCATACAAGGAATTTACATTTCTTAGATATCTTAAGTGTGGTGCAATGGAAAGAACATAAATCCCAGGAGTTGTTACCTACTAGCATGGTATCTACTAGGCTTATTTTCTTTGAGCCTCATGTTTTTTCTCTGTAATATGAACACAATAATGTTGTAGCATAATAATTGTAAATGTTATATGGAATAACTTGAAATTGTGCTTAATATACTGTTGGGATTTAATAATTGTTGAATATAGCTGAAGAAGTTTACTGCAAATATTCAAAGACTTTTACAAGAAATTACAATATTTTAGATATTATCCAATGTTCCCAAAATAGGCATTTGTTTTTGTTTCTGTAGTGTTATCCTATTCCCTTACTCTGATATTCAAAACTAAAAGGCAACTGATGGAAAGGGAGAAGATATTTGCATATGACATATTGGTTAAAGGGTTAGTATCCAAAATCTATAAAGAACTTATCAAACTCAACACCCACAAAACAAATAATCCAGTGAAGAAATGGGCAGAAGACATGAACAGACACTTCTCCAAAGAAGACATCCAGATGGCTAACAGACACATGAAAAGATCCTCAACATCACTCATCATCAGGGAAATATAAATCAAAACCACAATGAGATACCACCTCACACCTGTCAGAATGGCTAAAATTAACAACTCAGGAAACAACAGATGTTGATGAGGATGTGGAGAAAAGGGAAAACATTTGCACTGCTGGTGGGAATGCAAACTGGTGCACTCTGGAAAACAGTATGTTGGTTCCTAAAAAAATTAAAAATAAAACTACCCTACGACCCAGCAATTGAACTACTAGGCATTTATCCAAAGGATACCAAAATATTGATTTGAAGGGACACATGCACCCCAATGTTTATAGCAGCACTATCAATAATAACCAAATTATGGAAAGAATCCAAATGTGCATCGACTGATGAATGAATAAAAAAGATGTGGTATGCGCACACACACACACACACACACACACACACACACACACACTGGAATATTAGAGATGAAAAAGAACGAAATCTTGCCATTTGCAACAATGTGGATAGAATTAGAGTGTATTATGCTAAGTAAAAGAAGTCAGTCAGAGAAAGACAAATATCATATGATTTCACTCATATGTAGAATTTAAGAAACAAAACAGATAAACATAGAGAAAAGGAAGGAAAAATAAAAGAGAGGGAAGCAAACAGTAAGAGACTTTTAAATACAGAGAACAAACTGAGGGTTGCTAGATGGGGGTGGGCTAAATGGGTTATGGGCATTAAGGAGGGAACTTGTTGGGATGAGCACTAGGTGTTACATGTAAGTGATGAATCACTAAATTCTACTCCTGAAATCATTATTACACTATATGTTAACTAGCTTGGATTTAAATTTTTAAAAAAGGGAAAAAAATTAAAGAAAAAAGAAAAACAATATGAAAACTTTGTTGTAAAACTTTAACAAGCAATCAGTATCACTAGATTATTATTATCACTACCTATTATTTTTAAGGTAGCTTTTCAATTTTTTATTTTTAAAGTTTAAATATTATTTTATGGAGTAATCTGGTGTATATTACCATGAATATGATAAACAAGTTAAAATATTAAAATATGCATGAATAAATAAGGAAAAAACACTTGGGGCACCTGGGTGGCTCAGTCAGTTAAGCGTTTGACTTCAGCTCAGGTCATGACTTGCAGACTGTGAGTTCCAGCTCTGTGCTGTACAGCTCCAAACCTGGAGCCTGCTTGGGATTCTGTGTCTCCCTCTCTCTGCCCCTCCCCTGCTCATGCCTCTGTGTCTCTCTGTCTCTCAAAAGTAAATAAATGTTAAAAAAATAAAAATAAAGGGGCGCCTGGGTGGCTCAATTGGTTGAGCATCGACTTCAGCTCAGGTCATGATCTCACAATTCGTGGGTTCAAGCCCCGCATCAGGCTCTGTGCTGACAGTTCAGAGCCTGGAGCCTGCTTCAGATTCTGTGTCTCCACCTCTCCCTCTCTGCCTCTTCCCCGCTCGTGCCTTCTCTGTTTCTGTCTCTCAAAAATAAATAAACATTAAAAAAATAAATAAAAATCAAAAAAATAAGGCAAAAACACGAAGAGTACAATAGAAGACTGGGTAATAGTCAGGAACAGTTCATTCACAAAAAAACGACTAGTAAATATATTTTAAAATTAAACCTCATTTATAAATGAAGAAATAAAAATGTATTACCTTAAATTAAAATGTGATCACATTCTCATATACGAAATTAACAAAGTTTTTTTTTTTTATATTTAATAGGTGTACTCAGTACTAGCAAACATTTGATAAGACAGTTTTTCTCTTATACAGAAAAATGTTGGAATAGAATTTGGTATAACTTCTTTGGAAGCAATTTGGCAATCTGAACCAAGACTGTCATGCTTCTGGAATTCTATTCTATAGAAATATTCATAAAGGCAATCAAATAAATTAATTATAGCATAATTTGTAATGGGATAAGAAAAGAAAAAAAAAAGAAAAAGAAAATAATCTAAATATGCAACCAGATGGAAATGTGGCCAGGAAAGTCAGCAGTGTTGATTATATTTGGGTCACATACTGTAGCAAGTGGAGTTTTATCCCAACTATATAGACTGTAAATGTTAGATAGATAGATAGATAGATAGATAGATAGATAGATAGACAGACAGATAGATGCTTGCTTAGGACTTTGTACTTGTCATTTCTCCTATCTAACATCCAGAGTTTGATCTTCTCGGTACTTCAAGTTTTTGCTCAAATATCAGTCACTATCTGCGTGAAATCTTCCTGGATACCTTATTTAAAATTGAATCTCTACTCTCACCTACACTTCTTATCTCATACTTTTCCATGACTTATTTTTCGTAATATTTATCTTTGAATATACCATATTCTTTATTGATTTATTTTGTTAATTGCCTGTCTCCCACAGGTAGGACATAAGCCACATGTAAATAGTGAATTTTGTCTCTTTTGTTCATAAAAACATAAAGCTTCTTTTTCTAAAATGCATGTTTCCTTACATCATAATTTTAGTCTGTTCTGAGAAATGCAACATTAATGGCTTATTTTTTTATGATGTAAACATTTTAATATTTTTAATTTCTCTCATATTCACTGAGTATATAATACCTTTTAGGGTACTGAGATGTTTATGCCCACACTTGTTTATGATATACAGCTCAACAGCCAGAAGGAACTAGAGAATTCTATTCTTTATTCAAGTCTTTCAAAAACATTAAAATGGATCAAAATATATAGTTAATAGTAATCTTTTTCTTCTTTACTTATCCCTCAAATCCTAAATGTAGCATCAAGGCCTAAATCCATTGCTTTCTATCCCTGTAATTCCATCAGTTCCATCCCACAAAAGCTCTAAGAACTCGTCCACAAATTCTAAATTGGGGCAGTGGGGAGAGGGAGTTGCATTATTTAAAAATCTTTGTTGGTGTGTATTGGGTTGGTGGTAGCAAAGAAACATGAGCATTAGCATGTTGATTCTTTTTATCACATATGTCTATAGTACCTGTTAAAGATGACAATAATTCATCAATATAAACTATAATATTTTGTATACATGTCTTTCTGAGTAGTTTGAGCTACTTGGAAACTTGTATATTTAAGTACTAGCACAGGGCTAGCATATGATAGGTACTAAGCAAATATTGAAAAATGAACAAACACACTTAGACCCAAAAGACACATGGTTTCTAAGAAAGGAACAATATATGCACACAAATATAATCAAGTCATAAAGACCAAAATAACAAAGAAACTCCTATAGAAGCACAGAGTAGGAAAATTGACTTTTGAAAGGAGAATGGGAAGAAAGAAAGGAAAACATAGGTGAATACTTTGGGGAAGACTTTCACACAGGAGATTAAATTTTAACTGTGTTTTGAAGGATTAGAAATTTTCTTTGCAGGGGCACCTGGGTGGCTCAGTTGGTTAACTGAATGACTCATGGTTTTGGTTCAGGTGATGATCTCGTGAGATCCAGCCCTGCATCAGGATCTGTGTTGACAGCATGGAACCTGCTTGAGATTCTCTCTTTCCTTCTCTGTCTGGCCCTCCCCTGCTCGTGGTCTCTCTCTCAAAATAAATAAATAAACTTAAAAAAAATGGAAATTTTCCTTGCAGATAAGCGAGTAGAGCTGTTATTTCAGAGTGAGGGAAAGGCCTGAGCAAAGATACAGAATTAGAAAGGTCCATGACATTTTGAGGAAGTAGTGAGTAGGCTTTTTTGACTGGTAAAGAGATTGCTTGAGAGAAAAGTGGCAAAAGGGCCTGTTGGGTCATTTGCCATGATCCGGAATTTGATCCTTATTTTCTAGAAAATAGAAAGCCATTCCCTATCTCACATTTTGTACAATGGTGAACTCCAAATGAATTAAAGACTGAAAAATAAAACAAACCACTAGAAGAAAATGTAGGATAATGTCTTAATGATCTAGAGACAAAGACAGATTTTAAAAAGACCAAAAAAAAAATCTCCTAATTTTTTTCATGTTTTTCCTGTTTCCTTATCTGGGTATAATTTTGGTACCAGAATCAAAGGTTGTTAGAAACATTAAAATAGTTAATAGGTACAAAGTGGTTAGAACTGGTACTGGGACATAGTAAGTTCTCAATAAACCTCAAATATTTTTTTCTATGACTATTATGTCAAAATTAACACTTTTTGTTCAGGATTCCATATGCTAAATTAAACAGATTAGAAGAAGAAATTTCTAGGATTATAAAAGACATAATGTCCAGTATGTATAAATAACCTCTATTAAACAATAAGAGCAATTCAATGTTTTGAATGGGCAAATGTATAAAATACTAAATCATAGAAAACCTGGAATATTAATTCTCTCTAGAAATAGAGAAATATACAATTGAAATTATACAAGATATCAGTTCAAATTGATTGGATTTACAAAAATAAAAATATTAGCCAGTATTAAGTATTAGCAAAGTTGTAGGGAAATAGGAGCTCTTATGCAAGGGTCATGGGAATATGAATTAGCATAGCCTCTTTTTTTAATGTTTTATTAATTTTTTTTTTGAGAGAGAGACACAGAGTGCGAGAGGTGGGAGACACAGAGAGAGAGGAAGACACAGAATCCGAAGCAGGCTCCAGGCTCTGAGCTGTCAGCACAAAGCCCGATGCAGGGCTGAAACTCAGGAACTGCGAGATCATGACCTGAGCCAAAGTTGGACACTTAACTGACTGAGCCACCCAGGTGCCCCTAGCATAGCCTCTTTGGAGAGAGGTTCAGTAAAACTTAGAATTCAAATACCATACAAGGCAGTGATACCATAGAGAATGTCTTGCACATGTTTATTTGGACACACGTATAAGGTATCAATGTGAATTCTTTCTTCCTTTTTTCCTTTGTCTTTAATGTTTCTTTTGTACGTGGAGAGAATTATTCAGTCAACTTTTGCTTAAAATGTTCACATTCAAATGTGCTATAAAGTTTTTTAAAAATCTTAGTTTACCTGAACTTTTCCTGAAGTTCTTACATTTAGATAATACATTTTATTATTCTGTTTATAAGCCTAGCAGATTTTTTAATATGAAATTTATTGTCAAATTGGTTTTAAGTCTAGCAAATTTTAATACGCACTTTTAATAAGCTTTTGTAACAAATTTCTTTAAATCCTCTAAATTTACTTTATAAATTTAATATAGTGCTTTAAGTACTCCAATCATCTTATGGACAAACAAATCTGATACTTAAGGAATTCTTATTAATTTAATAAATTTTAAATGTTGAATATGATGAATCTTAAATTTTCTTAAGGGGCGCCTGGGTGGCTCAGTCAGTTGAGCGTCCGACTTCGGCTCGGGTCATGATCTCACAGTCTGTGGGTTTGAGCCCCGTGTCAGGCTCTGTGCTGACAGCTCAGAGCCTGGAGCCTGTTTCCAATCCTGTGTCTCCCTCTCTCTCTGCCCCTCCCCCAAGTCTCACTTTGTCTCACTCTGTCTCTCAAAAATAAATAAATATTTAAAAAAAAAATTAAATTTTCTTAAATGTTCCAATGCTTTTTATAAATGAATAGTATTTCAATCTATGATTAGAAGTCTAAATCAATTACCCAATTACACATTTAAATTAGAATCACAATTTATTTGCTAGACAATCTAATAATAGTGAATACTCTTACATATAATGAATATTTAAAATACCAAATATATACAAGTTCCTTAATACAAAAATATTAAAATTATCGGTTTGATTTGCTGCATTATTTCTATACACAACTATTATTCTTCTCAGGGTAAAAATAGGTTTTCCAATGAAGAAACAAATAAAGCATCCCAAGTAGTTTTGGAGATGATTTTCTCAACTGGCTGACATGCATATTGACTGTGGACATTTAAGGAGATGTTTCTAACATCTCCTTGGTGCCAGGCTGAGCCCTGCTCTATAGTTGATTTGTCCATGCCCTCCGTATGGAATGGTCTCAGAGCCCATGTCTCCTGAAGTCTACTCACCTATTACCCATGTCCTCTATCTTCTCATGGAAGTCTGCAACCCTGAATGTGCTGCTGCATCACTTTATTGATTTCAAGTTATTTATTTACTGTGTCATTAACTCTAAGTTACTATACTTTTCCTATCTGGTAAGATTACAGTCTTTATAGATGTTTAAATGTTATGTTTGGATTCTATATATCTCCCAGGGTTTTTGTTTAATTTGTTAGTAGTGGTCTGAAAGACATGTTCATAACAGCCTTGTTTCTATAGTGATAAATTGGAGACAACCTAAATGATCATCAGTGAAACACTGGATAAATAAAATATGGCACATTCACATGAGTCACTGTAATACAGAAGTTTAAATAATATGTATTTAAAAGTCTCAATATGACAAATTTTGAATAAATCTTTAAAAATGTGTTAAGTGATAAAAGTAAACTGGAGAAAGATAAGTACAGTATGTTATGATTTATGTAAGATTATTTAAACACAAGTATAAAAGCTGTGTTCTTAGTGGATGTATTTATAGTTAGTAAAAGTATGGAATATAGATTGGAATATAGAAGAAAAAGATTTAATTTTGGTGTTTGATTTGAATTGATGAGAGACATCTTTTTCCTTTTGAAGTTTTTAAATTTAAATTCCAGTTAGTTAAATACACTGTAATATTAGTTTCAGGTGTAGAATTTAGTGATTCAGCACATCCCTATAACACCTGGTGTTCATCACAAGTTCGCTCCTTAATCCCCATCGCCTATTTAACCCATCCCCACTCATCTCCCCTCTGGTAACCATCAGTTTGTTCTTCATAATTAAAAGTCTGTTTCTTGGTTTGCCTCTCTCTTATTTTCCTCTGTGCTTGTTTGTTTTGTTTCTTAAATTCCACATATGAGTGAAATCATATGGTATTTGTTTTTCTCTGACTGACTTATTTCACTTAGCATAATCCTCTCTAGCTCTATCCATATTGTTACAAATGGCAAGATTTTCTTCTTTTTTATGCACACTTGTGCAGCCACTCTGGAAAACAGTATGGAGGTTCACTCAGAAATGAACCCTACGATCCAACAATTGCACTACAATTATAGAAACAGCCCAAATGTCCATTGACTGATGAATGGATAAAGAAGATGTGGTGTATATATACACACATACACACATTAGAGACATCTTTTATTTTGAGCAGTATGTTTTGCAAGCAGAAGGCTAAGTTGAGAGTCTGAACATTTTTGACAAACATTTGTGTGTCTGTGTGTGTACGTGTGTGTGTGTGTGTGTTAATGATTTCAGTGCTGGTGAGCAAAATTTTCTTGTAAGAAATATATTCCATACATTAATAAATAAATACAGTTTTCTAATACAAATATGTCTTTCATACTTTTGGTCATGATATTTTAAAACTTCAGTGTTATTCTTCTAGGAGATTCAAGAAAAACCTATTAATCAGATTTTATGTTACTTACAGACAAACTCAAGCTTACCTGATACACCTCTTCCTGAACTTTTCAGAGAATTATAATGACATAGTAATTTGAAGTCTCAAAGTAATTAATGTCAAACCATTATTTCCTATTAAGATATCTTATCAAGTAACATTATGTCCTATAATTTCTCCATTAATTTTAACCAAGAGTGAATTAAAATTTTGGAAGGCTTATGTTTTCATTCTATAGGAAAGGTGTACACCAAATTTATAATAAAGACAGCCTCTGAGAAGTGAAGGATGCAGGAATAGAAGAATTAGGGATAGGTACCAAGGGGACTTCAACAGGGATACGTGTTTTACAAAGGCAAAGTACCAGATAACACTTGCACCAAGTGTGCTGGAGCAGGGCCCATTGGAGAAAACCCATGGAGATATTCCAAGGACCATGGTATACGTATAGAAAGAACCCTGACTCCCGCTCACCTCCACATTGTTCGGCACCCACTGTGGCCTTACACAGCAAGAGAAGAACTTTGATCCTAGGGCTCTGCATGTTTTAAGTTAAATAATTTCTGAAACTCTGGCAGCCCCCTGATGTGTCCAAGGACCAGAATATTATTGTGATATGACACAGTAGGACATTGGCTCCTGCCCTGTCCTACCAACCAGGGTATGTGGTTTAGGGTAATATCAGCCTGATGCCTGGTGTAAACAGGGGTATAGGGTCCAAGCTTTGCAATGGTAACTTTGTGATGTAGCCAGCTGCCAACGGGACTTACCACCACCTTAGCATTATTGTTTGTTGAAGCACCACCTCCTCTCCTGGTGTGATGTGGTTGGTTGCTGGGGGCCTCAGTCTTGTGTCGAACAGAATTATAGTTTAAGTACTTGGCAGAAGCTAATTCCAGTGGGACATTGCACAAAGTGACTTTTTTTTTTTTTTTTCTGGAGGCAGCCTATGGAGAATCACTCCTGGATACTATTTCTATTCTTATGTTTCAGTATATAAATGTTTGCCATCTCTTTCTCTGTACTTTGGGTATTTACATATAGACTCTTCATTCATTCAACAAACATCTACTGAGTATGGACTATGTGACAGGGTCTGTTTTGGGTGCTAAGAATTTAACAGTGAATAAATTAGAGTAGTGATCTGCTGTGTTAGCCCAAGTGAAAGACTGAAGTAGAAAGAGACGGATTTGAGAAGCAGCTTGGCAACTGATTTTGTGTCAGGACCTGCAGAGTGGGGAATGTCATCCTTAGTATAGGCTAAAAGACAGGACTGACTTATGTAATATGATCTAAGGTGTTTATAACTATTTAGAGTTTTGTAAAAGTCTTTTATATACATTAGTTCATTCAACTCTTGAAATAATTTTTAGAAGTGGTTGCTGATATTTTTTTTTTTAATTTTTTAACGTTTATTTATTTTTGAGACAGAGAGAGACAGAGCATGAACGGGGGAGGGTCAGAGAGAGGGAGACACAGAATCTGAAACAGGCTCCAGGCTCTGAGCTGTCAGCACAGAGCCCGACGCGGGGCTCGAACTCACAGACCGCGAGATCGTGACCTGAGCCAAAGTCGGCCGCTTAACCGACTGAGCCACCCAGGCGCCCCAGATATTTCTATTATCCATTCAAGGAAACTAAGATTCCCAGATATTAGTGACTTTTTTAAGATCACCTTTACTGTGAAAGGTGAGAAAATTCTGGTCTTCTGCTTCCAACTCCCAACTTTTCACAATATCTTTGTATTATATTATATTATATTATTTGTTGTTTCAAGTTGTTTTTAAATATTATTTTCACCTAATCTGAAGGAATTACACGACTTTATTTTTCTTAAGTTAATTTACTTATTTTGAGAGAAGCAGGTAAGGGGCAGAGAGACAGAGAGAGACAGAATCCCAAGCAGGCTCCATGCCATCAGCTCAGAGCCCAGTGTGGGCCTCAAACTCAGGAACTATGAGATCATGACCTGAGTCAACATCAAGAGTCAGATGCTTAACCAACTGAGCCACCCAGTGCCCCTATTGTTTCAAGTTTTTATTTAAATTCCAGGTGGTTAACATAGAGTGTAATATTAGTTTTATGTGTAGAATTTAATTCACAGTATCTTTCTTAAAAACTCACCTACCGGGGCGCCTGGGTGGCCCAGTCGGTTGGGCGGCCGACTTCGGCTCAGGTCATGATCTCGCGGTCCGTGAGTTCGAGCCCCACGTCGGGCTCTGTGCTGACAGCTCGGAGCCTGGAGCCTGTTTCAGATTCTGTGTCTCCCTCTCTCTGACCCTCCCCCGTTCATGCTCTGTCTCTCTCTGTCTCAAAAATAAATAAACGTTAAAAAAAAAAATTTAAAAAAAACCCTACCATCTTTGGTTTCATCCTCTTACAGATTATTATTTTACCCCTTTAGTGTAAGATTGTTATTATTAAATTAAATACAAAATCCACATTGGAATTCAGGTCTTCAGCTGTCTCTAAATCAAGCACTATAGGTCAGGAAAGAGTTTAAGATATCATTAAGATCACAAGCTATTTTACAGATGAGAAAACTGAGGTTTACATATTAAGGCTACACAGGAGCTGCCAAAATTGTCGCTTAACTGAATCCTTATTGTTGATCAAACTTCTTTAAAAGAGTCCTCCATTGGGGGCGCCTGGGTGGCGCAGTCGGTTAAGCGTCCGACTTCAGCCAGGTCACGATCTCGCGGTCCGTGAGTTCGAGCCCCGCGTCAGGCTCTGGGCTGATGGCTCGGAGCCTGGAGCCTGTTTCCGATTCTGTGTCTCCCTCTCTCTCTGCCCCTCCCCCGTTCATGCTCTGTCTCTCTCTGTCCCAAAAATAAATAAAAAACGTTGAAAAAAAAATTAAAAAAAAAAAAAAGAGTCCTCCATTGGAAAAAGTAGGTTTATACTAGGAAGTAACCGTTACTATTTAAACTTACCTTGGTTTGTTTCCTTTTTACGATCTTATTGGATGCTCTTTATATGTATCACTAACTTATAAATTTCAAATAGCATTTTAAAGACTCCTTTACCTCTTAATTTATATTTTATTGCATTGTAATTGTTTCGCTTTTTCTTTTCAGGGAGATGTAATAGATATTTTGATTGGATCCAAGTCAAAACAACCAGGATAATTCATCATTACTAATACCTTCTCTTGTTGCTGTTTAAAGAAAAAGAAACAGTGTTTAATATCCAATAGTCCAATTTGTATGCAGTAAGCTGGGATTTTGATGTTAGAAAATGACATTTGATGTATAACTTACATTTCAACTTAACATAAACTTAATAAACTTTTATTTCAGAGATATGTGATCTAGGCTTAATTGTAAGAGTTTTTTTGGGATTTTCTTAATGTTTTTAGTCATATTCCAAGTACATATAACCACATATGTGTACTTACAAAATCTCCAAATAGGTTAGAAAATTATTCCATTGGAAGCAAAACTTTGAAATTATTAGAATTACTTAAACCAAAATCTTTACAAGATGAAGTTTCATAGAATTTCAGGTCTGCTTTCCAAGATCTGTTTTCTAAAGTTTATGAATTATGCATGTGTTAGTGTTAGGAGAATACTGGATTTTCACACCCAACTTCATTTACGTTATATTTTTTATGTTTTCACACCCAACTTTAAATCAGAATTTTATCCTCTTAGATTTGCGAGTGGAAGCTATTGAACTTTGTTAGACTATCTGACAAGCAAACAACGTGACAGCAAATGTCAAAATTGCATCGTTTAGCCAGCAGGCATCACACTCCCAATTCAGGGAGAAGAGTTAGTCTGGGACACATCAGGGCACCCTCCTCTGCATGCCCCAAATTGGCTCTGGGTTTTAAGCCCAGACTTAAGTGGGCCCAGAGAGAAAATAGAGAGTCCTTGATCTATAGTTGGCATCAGAATGTTATCTTATGAAGGGTTCTAGAGCTAGCTTGTAGAAATAGGAGAGTGGGAGGTAACAACTCCTCCAAACAGATTGCTAACAGCCTATTCCGTGCTGTTTGCTAGAACAAGTCCTGCGTTTTGTTAACCGAGGCCATAGGACAGTATGGCCTGTTTTATAAAGCATTCTAAGTGGAGAGGAAAGGCATCTGAAACTCACTAAAATCTCTGAAAAAAAAAAGGTGTGTATAAAACTAAGAATGGAGTCTGTGCAACCGTAGAAACTGCCTTTTTTAAGTATCCACTTCTTTCCACCTTCTATTTCTTTGGAGCCATCCTTTACATAAAAGCAAGGTAATTATTGGGTGGAGTGAGAGCTTAGGTCAGGTAATAACAATAATAAGTTTCCTGCTGATGTAAACCATTGTGGTTCTTCTCTTTGTCCTTCTGAAAAGTTGGACTTCCCATAACACTCTGTACCAAAATAAAAACTTGATTCAACTGAAAAAATATGTTTCCTTGTGTTATGTATTTTTGACCTTTCAAACATTTTCGCATATTCTACCTTTGTTGCTCATCAAGCCTAAAAGAAAACTACTTTATTATCCTTAGACCCTGGGGAGCCAATCCGAAGCACTGAACCTATTTCATTCTACCCTTCTCATTCCTGAGCTTATAGACTCTCCCATACTTTTAGATTAGCAACCCAATTGACAGAGACTGATAATAACTTTATGTGTGTGTTGTTTGTTTCTGCCAGCTGGGTGGAATGATGACTTAGAGCTAGAAACTGAATTTCAGAATATACATTTCTTGGTCACTGAGTTTCTGAATTGAGTTTCAGACCTGCTGTGCTAAATATTGGTGTGATTATTTGCTTGGTGTCTGCTCACCCCCCCCCCCCGCCCCAGACTGTGAGCTCTCTGATGGTAGGGACTATGTGTTTTGTTCACCCCTGTATCTTGAACACCTTGAACACTACCTTCACAGAGGAGTTATTGCAACAAATATTTGCTGAGTGAATGAGTGATCAAGTTAATGGGAGAAATGTTGGCTTCATGCATACCCCATATTAAAACATGATCTAATATTTTAAGTGTGATTTCCTTAGTATCCTGCAAAATTATTTTAACATCACCAAGGGTAAAGTATTTTTAACAGTGGAAAACATAGAACACACAATCAAATGGAACATACAATCAGCTTCGCAAATCAGCTAAACATAGGTCATCATTTTCTTTGTTCTCTAACAATATAAAATCAATTTCCTCCCTCACGACAAAAAGTAAAAACAGATTTATGATCACTTTCTTTAGGTGAACATTGCTGCTGCTTTTGAGATTGTGTTCCACTGACTGGTGGAGTTTACCTCCAACATAAAGCACTTAACATGATGCCTGGCACAAAGTAGGTAGTTCTCATTCTGATTATCCCAAACGCATCCCTACTTCTTGGTCTGAGAACTTCTTTGCCCTTTGCAGCTGGCTAAGTCCTTGCCAAGGCCCCACTCCTGCAAAAGCTACACACTGCTAATGACCTCATTTGTTCCTTTATACATTTGGGCTTTGTGTCTGGTTTGTTCATGATTTACTACAATGTTCAAGTCTACCCTCAAATCCACAGAACATTTACTAGGCTATTAGGCTTCATTTGCTTAGGTTGGCATACTCAGTGGGTGATAAAACTAAAAGGCTAACAGTTTACATGAAATTAATTCCTCGGTTAAATAGAAAGCAGAACATGTCCATCATGTGGAACATATAAAACATGGTTATGAATCATCAAAATAAGCACTGCCTTTTCTAAAGTGATGAAATATTTGTGTAGCATCCAGAACAACTCATGAAAAAATGTACTCTCACCATGTCTGTATTTCTCTGAATACTCAACTATTGACAGATAGAGTCCTATTATACCAGAAAGGAAAAAGTATTCCGGGATATTTTAGGGATCTTACATCATACCTCACTGACAACTTTATTGAATTTTTCAAGTTATTATATATACTTAAATTATTTATTGAGTTTTTAAAGTTTATTTATTTATTTTGAAAGAGAGAGAAAGAGACAGAGTGCGCAAGCAGGGGAAGGGCAGAGAAAGAGCGAGAGAGAATCCTAAGCAAGCTCCGTGCTGCCAGCGTGGAGCCCAATGCGGGGCTGAAACTCATGAGCTGTGACATCATGACCTGAGCCGAGATCAAGAGTCAAACGCTTAATTGACTGAGACACCCAGGCACCCCTATTTATTGAGTTTTTAAGTAAATTTCTAAAAGCCCCAAGTAACGACAAAAATATAATAATAGCTTCTTTGTCCATATAAAATTAAGCTTCAAATATCAATGTTTTCTAAGATTATTAAAAACATTTTTAGCTGCTCCTTTAAATTCCTACTGATAGAACACTTAAAAATTACTAAAGTGAGTAGTAAAGTTTTATCCATAAAGTTATGCAAAAACTTATCTAGATGAATGATATTTCAATACCCATTCTACAGATATTTGTGAGTAGAAGTTAACTGGTTTTAAAGAGTGGGGAAAGGGGTTTCAGGTGAAGAAAACAGCAGATGCAAAGGCCTGAAGAGACAGAGCATGGACTTTCCACAAACGGTAAGGTTTTCAGTAGAGCTGGACCTTTGAGGGATTGAGGGCCTGTAAAGGTAGACACTGGCCACCTCATAAAAGGCCTTGTAGGCTATGTTAAGAAAATTTGGACTTTTTTTTAAAAAAAAATTTTTTTTAACATTTATTTATTTTTGATACAGAGAGCATGAACGGGAGGGTCAGAGAAAGACAGAGACACAGAATCTGAAACAGGCTCCAGGCTCTGAGCTGTCAGCACAGAGCCCGACGCGGGGCTCGAACCCACGGACCGCGAGATCATGACCTGAGCCGAAGTCGGACGCCCAACCGACTGAGCCACCCAGGCGCCCCAGGAAACTTGGATTTCTTCTTGAGGAAAACGGAAAGCCGTTGAAGAGTTTTCAAAGTGGGTAAGAAAATAAGCACGTTTAGAAAGATCATTTTGGCAGCAGTGTAAACCATGGCTTGATGAAAGATAC